>NC_056731.1:975458854-975508854 GCF_019279795.1 Protopterus annectens
AAACTTTTTGGCGCCATTTTATTCAAGCGCTATACTTCTTAACAAAATTTAAAGTGCTACTACAATATTATAAAAACATTTATCTTCCTAACACATTTATTTAAATACACCTACTATAAATACTAAAATCAACGTATACTCTCAATGCATATTCTATATTAAAATATAACAATTAAAACATCAATTTATCTAACAATATTATTACACTATAATAACTATAAAAAAGGTTTTATGGAAATAGAATCATTTATGCCAGGAAATTTTGTTGCATTAGTCAACATTTGCCACTGACTTTCTTTTCTACCTAAGTAGGCTTTATAATTACCACCACATGGTGATATATTTATATAATCAATGATACCAAAGTTATTAGTCAGGAAAAATGATGAGAAATTAAGTAGTATAGTTAGTGAAATAGACAAATTAAATAATGATATTGTGACAGATCTACTGTTCCCACAGTGGAAAGAATTATATGAAAAACAGTATAAATTAGCAGATTTTAAAGCTAGTAAAATATTTGAGAGAAAACAAAAGAAAATACAACGTGATTTGGAACAATATCAAGATAATAGGGCGTATATATGGAAGCAGGAACGTGGACATACTTATAGAACGAATATGAGTGCAAATAGGAATGGTTATAAGGATATAGGAACGAATTTTCAAGGGGGGCGATATTACACACCAGTAAAGAAAGTGAATTACTATCAAAGGGACAACAAAAGATAGATAGTAATTCTTATGTTCAAAATGTACTGTGTTCAAAGTATGTAGTTTTCGATGTTGCCAGTCATAATGAGAAAATTAATACGTCATTTACTCGAGATGTGGAACATATAGCAGTGGTACACAATGATATAAAGATATTCAATTACACTACTATGCATGTTAAGGAAGAATATTTCTCACTGTTTGAAAAAGGTATGAAATATATACCTACAGTAAAATTTCATTTAGTGGATGTTTTAACAGATATTAAATTATTCTGTCGTAGATTAAATTTAGCATATATGTTTCAGAAAGAAAAGAAAATTATGTTACCAAATCAATTAAGGAAGAAAAGTACTTTTATTCATGCCCCGCATAAGAATGTTGCAAATTATGAGGAATGTGTATGTCAAGATATTTATGAATATAATAAATTGATTAAAAAGAATGAATTTATAGATAATTTAAATGCAAATGAAAGGAAATGTCTGGCTGAATTAATAAATAACAATGAAATAAGAGATATGAAGCCAGACAAGGGGGCAGGGATAGTTCTTTACAACAAAATAGATTATATTAATAAAGTACAAAGTATACTAATTGATACTGGTAATTATGATATTATATCACAAAATGAAATTAATATAGGATATCGCAAAATAGATTTAGCTCTGGATGAGTATTTAATGGACAATAGAATTACTCAGGATACCCACAAATTTATTAAGGTAGAGTTTCCAGTATTAGCTACAATAGTTGGCATCCCGAAAATACACAAAGATATTGCTAATCCCCCATTTAGACCAATTATTTCAGGGAGTAGATCAAAGACATTTAATATAGGGGTAGTTATTGATAGGTGGGTTAAGCACATATATGACAATATGCCACATTTAGTTAAAGATTCTTGGATGTTTCTATCTCAATTAACATCTAATAGATGGAAAAGGAGTTTGATATTTATAACCATTGATGTTATAGACCTTTTTTCATCCATACCTAGAAATGAAGGATTGGATTATTTTTGTGATAGCTTAAGAAGATATTCAAATTTAAGTTTGGATCGTATTAATCTAATCACAGATATGATGGGTTTAGTACTGGAGCATAACTATATATATTTTGAAGGCGAGTATTACAAACAGACACGGGAGGTAGCCATGGGTGCCTCCTGTGCACCTATTTTCGCCAATTTAGTTATGCTTCAGTGGGAAAATAAGTATCTTTTTACCAGTATGTATTACAAATATGTTGTATATTACACAAGATTTCTGGATGATATGTTTTTGCTTTGGGATGGACCCATAGAACTTATAGATAAGTTCGTAGATTATCTAAATACGACAAGTACATTTCTGAAATTTACATATAATGTCAATACAGAAGGTATAGCATATCTGGATACATACATCAAACATGTTGATACAGGTTTTCAATCTGAATTATTTATAAAGGAAACGTTCTCTAATGGTTATCTAGATTACACAAGTAACCATCCTAAGCATATTTTAAGAAACATTTTTAAGGGACAATGTATAAGGGTAGCAAGGATGACGTCAGATTATGACACTATGGTTAGAGAAATTAATAATAAAAGAAATATGTTTCTTAATAGGGGTTACCCCTTAACATTATTAGATGATATATCGACATATATTATCACTGAATGGGGTAATAAATATACCCCCATTTTAGGTATTGGTATAAAAAAAATTATTAGGAAGAATAAAGTTAATGATGAATTTCATAGAGTATGTGTATTGACTTACACACCTTATGTTAATTATGTCAGAGAAATCTTGGAAAAATATTGAAATAAATTAGTAGGAGATGAAGAAGCCAAAGGTGTAGTAGGAGAAAAACCTTGCATTGTATATAAAATGGGTAGAAATATAAAAAATTTATTGAATGGATGGAATTCTCAAAAAATGTCCAAAAACACCCACACTAAGAAATGTGGAACTTGTATACAGTGTTGTGTAATAAATGAAGCAATTGGATGTAGATTAAATGATGTTAACAGTACTTATATAAAGTTTAAAAAGGGAAACTGCAATAGTAGGAATATAGTTTATCTCGCTAAATGTACAGTATGTACTGTTTTCTATATAGGGAAAACAGAAAGACAGTTTAGAAAATGCATATATGAACATAGGTATAAGATCAAGGTTAAAGATACCAAAAACACATTGTTCAGACATATAATGGAGAAATGTGATACACATAATTTCATATTTGGTATCATTGATTATATAAATATATCACCATGTGGTGGTAATTATAAAGCCTACTTAGGTAGAAAAGAAAGTCAGTGGCAAATGTTGACTAATGCAACAAAATTTCCTGGCATAAATGATTTTATTTCCATAAAACCTTTTTTACAGTTATTATAGTGTAATAATATTGTTAGATAAACTGATGTTTTAATTTTTATATTTTAATATAGTATATGCATTGAGAGTATAACTTGATTTTAGTATTTATAGTAGGTGTATTTAAATAAATGTGTTAGGAAGATAAATGTTTTTATAATATTGTAGTAGCACTTTAAATTTTGTTAAGCAGTATAGCGCTTGAATAAAATGGCGCCAAAAAGTTTTTAAATATGTTATCAGCTGTTAGTATAATGGTTCTGAAGAAGTCTGTAATATACAGATGAAAGCGCTTGACCATTTTTATGCGCTTGGAGTGTGATTAAATATTTATTCCTTTCTTGTTCGAGTCGAGCTTCACTTGTACCGTAAAGCTTAGTTGAGACATATTTTTGTCTCTTGTGAATTTATTCTGTTGTCGGTTGTGCGTTGTGATATTTTCGCTGTTCTGACATTGACCCTAGTAATCAATGAGCCATAGTAAGCTGGGTATGGGATAAAAGCTGGGCTAGTTCTAGACAGGTGAGTTGCTTCAGGGCTAAACAGTGGTGAGATCTATATGTGAATTATGTGGTGTACTTTGCAATTTTATTGTAGGAAGCTTCTTGTTTTCCTTAATATATTTTCTTTAGATTGGTAAGAATGTCTGAAGCATAAAGAAGTGTAGAGAGTAGGTGGGTTCTTGCAATGATAGCTTTTGTGTTATTGGTTAGAAATTGTTTGTTTTTGTACAGGGTGCCAATTTTTTTATGTACTTTCTTTATTGTTTGATATATATGAATGTCTAATTTCTTGTTATTATCAATAACAACACCTAGGAGTTTAGTTTGAGATATGGGAGAAATAGTGGTATTATCTGCAGATGTGATATATGAGCAGGATGGGGGGGGTCTATGGCTCTTGTGGGTTGGAAGAGCATAAGTTTGGTTTTGTTTGGGTTAAGAATAAGCTGTGACTATGATAGCCATGATTCCACTGCGGAGAAGGCTGCTGTGTTATTTGCTGAAGTTGTTGTAATGACAGAGCAGCACATATAAAAGTAGAATCATCTGCATGCTGGACAAGGGAGGCATGATGGCTAGCAGTGTGAAGATTATTAGTAAAGACAGTAAAAGGAAGGAGACCTAGGATAGATCCTTGTGGAACCGCCAAAGTGACAGGAAGTAGATGAGAGAGGTCTTGTTGCCATTTTACAGCTTGCTGGTGACCAGCTAGATCATTTTGGAACCATTGAAGTGCAGAATGACTGAGTTTTAAGTCAGAGAGTACATATAGCATTTGTAATGTGAGACGGTGTCAAAAGCTTTAGACAGATCAAGAATGATAGACGAAACCAATTTGCCTTCATTTCTATATTGATTGATGGTGTAGTAAAGCTCTGCAGTGCAGTAGTAGTACTATAGTTGGGACAAAATCCATGCTGCAATTTAGTTAGCAGATTGTTAGTTAAGAGATAGTCCAGAAGTTGAGATTGTATGCATTTTTCCAGTATTTTGGATAGTGGAGATAAAATATTGATAGGCCTATAGTTGGAAAGTTTGGCTGAGTTTCCTCCTTTGTGTAAGGGGATTATGTGTAAGATTTTCCAGATAGCTGGGACTTGTTGCTCGGAGATGGAGTGGTTTATAAGGATGGAGACAGGGTAGGAGATGGCTTTACTGGAAAGTTTAAGATATTCTGCTGGTCAGATTTGAGCTGCTAAGGTTGTTGGCTTAAGTCTTTTAAGCCTTTTTTTATATATAGTATCGGTTGGGACAGTTTGGAAGGAGAAGGTATTGCTATCCTTGTTTGATGTTAAATGAACGGTTGGAGGAGAACAGCAGTTGTTTTTTGAGAGGGCTAGTATGGTTTCAGTGAAGTATTTATTAAATTGCATTGTGCTGCTATTTAGAGTATTTGTGGATGAAGCAGTTGGTGTTGCAGCTTGCGCAGGATGTTGGATTTTTTTTTAATTGCTGAACAGAATTTTTGTAGATTATTCTCATGTTTTATTTGGATGTTACAATAATATTTTTTGTCCTGTTTGATGCATCTTTTGGTTTTGTTTCTGAGTTCTTGATATGACTGATGATTTGTTAGAGATTTGTTTTTATGCCATAGTTCCCAGGCCATATCTCTCAATTTGGTGGTGATCTAGTTTCTTTTGTTAGCCATGGGGCATAATTTGACTTTGTTCTTATTGTCGTAGGGGGTGCTAGTTTGTTTTGCATTTTGAGGAAAGTGGAGTTGTGTGACATCCAGATAATATCCCATTAAACTGCCAACAAATACTGTGACATCTGGACAATACCTCACCAAACTGCCAACAATAATGTGATAACCCTTATTATCCTGGGTCAGTAACTAAGGAGCTTCAATCCTCAATACTGACTCCAATGTGAGACTGTCACTTGAATTGGAGTAATATTCCACAATTTTTCCCTAAGAGCATAAGAGGAACATGCTCTATAATCTGGAACTGGACTGTATACTTCTATCCACCCCTAATGTAACTCCTTATTATACACTTCAAAGTAATGTGTCCCAGATTAAGACCTCTGGTACACTCGCACTTAAATAAATTAAACCTCACACATCCAAACACTTCTGGGAAAGCCTGACACAGATTTCCAGCTGTGTCCCTTCACCAAAGTCAAACTGTAATACTGCTAGCAATCAGAGTGTCTTCATGCCCTTTTAAATGGGTGTCCAATTATGAAAACTAATTATTAAAACAGCAATGAAAGCAGCCAGGCTTTCGGAGTGGCCTGGGAAGTTATCAAGGTAAGTATAAGCACTCTGAAATTACAAAAGAAAACACTGACTGACCAGCCACAATGTAAATTAATAAAAATATTTAATAATGAGCAAAATGTTTAAGAATATAAAACAGTAACTTCCTATCAACAGACAGAACTCAATTACCTGGAAAACAAAATCAATACTGTAGGATAGAAATCCAACATTTAGAAAAACTCTAACTGATCTAACTGATTAGTTATAATTTCCTAACTGACTAAAGAACACTTTCTCTGATCTAAATTAAATTACTACAACAGAGCAAAGGCAGGCTTACAGTTCTTGGTGAGTCCTTTTTGTGTAATTCACTGTACAGCACAACTAGCAACTGTCAACTGACAATTGACTACTGTAACTAACTTCAGCTGTCTTCAGCAGACTTTTATAAACTAGCTTGTCACAACTGTTCCAGTTCAAATTTTCATTTTATATTTTAAAAATCAACTGCCAGCTGTTTACTAAAAATTACTTCCTGTCTTTCAGCTTTTGACAGTAATACATAGCAACTGTCAACATTCCAATGACATCATCTGCAGATCAGCCGAATCTGAGACAGTTTGCCTTTAGAATCTGTCTTCACAAACATGCGCAGTTAGAAATGTAAAAGAACACTGTTCAAGTCTTTAAAACATTTCTGGACAAACAGATCAATAATTCAACATGTAAGAACCATACTTCTCAACCTCTTAAACAAGAAATCTGGACAAAACTTCAAGTAATGTGGGGATGAAGGCCCAAAAATAGGGACAGTTGTTAATATCGATCTTACAAACTTACAAAGTTGATAGAGTAACAGGTTTGTGATTAACATAAATTTAGTGAAGGTTATTAAGTATGAAACTCAAATGTCTGATGTTATTTTCTGACTTCAATCCTCAATTATTTGCCAATGATTTGCCAGGAAACTACAATATTAAGAGAAATACACCAAACATATGAGGCAAAAATCTGGACATTCTGTTACAATCTCTACAGTTGAGCGGTATAGTAAGAACTTATTTAAAATGTCATAGCTAGCCATGCTGGCATATAATACACAGGTTAATCTGAATTTATATATAAAAACTCAGCCAAACATGCTAGCACAAAAATACAGTGTCTCATTTCCTTACAAGTTGAAATACTCTATGGCAGCATCTAGGGGTAAAAAACTTTAGTGGAGCGCAGTTTCAGAACATGAGTGTAGATATGAAGGTTTGAGGGTTGAAATTTCTTTTGTTTTGGATTTGGTGGTAGGCAGTGTGTTTCAAAGAGTTAATATGTTGCCTAAGTAGGTAGCACATTTTATGAATATTTATATGTGGCTGTGGATGAGTTCATTATTAATAATTTTAAAATTATTATCAAGGGGCATTACACATGCAAATCCCAATTTGCTGTTTATTTAGTGATCAGTAGATCTTGCAAATCATTCTGTATTGGTCGTACTACTAGAGAATTTTAAAATATATACGAATACGACCATGTTGTAAAAGTGGGGGATGAAAGTAATGCACTTGGAAAACATTATAAAACTGGCAAATGTGTGGTTGATTTTAAATTTATTGTTTTATATAATGTAAAATGTTTTGACCAAATGTTTAATGGTGAAGATGAGCTTGCTTGGTGCAGTATTCATGGCAGGTAAAATTGAAGGCTTGCTATCCACGTAGACTCAAGAGCCAAGAAGTTTATTTTTTGCTTATTTAAAAAGGAAAGGGTTAAAACACTAATTAATTTAATTAGTTTATATATATTGAGGTTTTAGAATTACATTATTCAGTCTGAAGAAGTCTCATTGTTTCAGAGATGAAAGCACTTACTGATAATGTGTTTCTAATAAACTTGGTTTGGTTTTAGTGCTGGCTTTTTTATTGTCAAAGAAGGTAGGTCAGAAGGTGATCACTGAGGCTAACAGGAAGACAGCCAGAATATAAAGAGTGGGAGGGTTTTTTAGAGTCCAGTCATGGATAGACTGCCTTTTTGATGTTTTTGTCTACTCTAGTAGGAGCTTGAATAATTTGGGTGAAGCCATGAAGGTTAATATACTTAGTAGGGTTCAGTGAATTACAGGTAGCCCAATCAGTGTTACAGTCCCCATAATAATTGGCATGAGGCAGAGTTTTAATAGTGGAGGATGCAATCTATAGTGCGAGGTTATTTCCATATGATATACAGGTTCCTACTAAGATTATGTGTTTATTGGAATTGATTTTCAGTTTAGTAAAACGTATCTCAGCATTGTTGAAATCAGGAGTGTTATGATCTAGGGATTCTAGTATGAGGTTGCTTATAAATACTATGGCTATTCTACACCCTCTTTTGTTCTTTCTGTCTAATCTATGTATGTTATAACCTAGAGGGATAATACCATTGTTGCTAATATCTGACTTCAGCCTGGATTCTTTTAGTAGATCAATGTCTGGTGAGTAGTGTGAGGTGGCATGGAGTTATTCTATACTCTGGGGCCATAAGGTGAGTGGGGAACAGAGCTGGGCTGGGTTAGTTTTTGGGCCAGGGATTGGGTGGCAGAGTGAAGTTGTAACAGATTTTAAAAGGTATTATACCTTCATCCACTATTTTTCGCTGCCCATCAGGGGCAGCTCGTGCTATAGGACTGCAGGACTGCAGCCCTCCCACCTAAAAAACAAATGAAAAACAGAACAGAGAAACACAAAATCAATTCCCAGACATGTACGCATGCGCACACGCTCTCAGACTGCTTTCTAGATAGGGGGAAAGGCATCTCAGCCCCAAGATGCCCAGAAGTCTGTGCAGCAATGACATCACAAAATGGAGGCACTCCCGACTGCAGCAGTCACAGGCAGGATCAATCACAGATTTGGACTGCATGGAATACTTTGGAACGGACCAATCGCACAAGGAATACTGGTAAAGGGGCTGTTCAGATATCGGCGGCAACAGAGCAGTAAGTGGAAGCAGTTATTTAGCTCATCAGTGGGGTTGGGGCTGTTATCGTGGAAGTGGTTATTTAGCTCATTGGTGGGGCTGTTCAGCGACAAGGTAAGCATGCAGAGTGTGTGTGGAAGCAATTACAGTTATGTAGCTCATCGCCAAGGTAAGCATGGTGTGTGTGTGAAATGCCCTAGTTGCTATATACTGGTGGCTAGAACAGACTCATGGTGGTGGGGTAGGGAATACCTCAGGCTTGAACCCTGTATCTTGTATGCAGGTGTTAAGGGCCTGAATTCCCTACCCACCATCATTTGTAAAAAAAAATTGCAGATTTTTGCCTCATATTTGATCTGTTCTGTTCCTCATAATATCTGTGGTTTCTAAATATTTCAATGGCTGATGTTTGATGGTGCAGTGGTAGCATTGTTGCCTCACAGCTGTAGGTTCTCAAGTTTGATTCTTGGCTGGGGTGCCTTCTGTGTGGGGTCTGCATCTTCTCTTTGTGTGGGTTTGCTTTTGTGTCCTCCCATGTTACAAAGACATGTCTGCATTATTTCTTCCTGGGCCTCTGCTGAAAATTGTTTTTTTGTTCCAAGTCAGACTGTCCTGGTTAACAAATGTTAAATAAAAGTGACAGGCATTTGAATTGAAGACTTCAGGTTTCTGAATGTTTAATTCCTTACATAGTTGATGGTGCAGTGGTAGCATTATTGCTCACAGCTATAGGTTTTCTGATTTGATTCTTGGATGGGCTGCCTTCCGTGTGGAGTCTGCATCTCCTCCCTGTGCTTGTGTGGATTTGCTCTGGTGTCCTGCCATTTTACAAAGACACGTGTCTGCAGTATTTCTCCCTGTGCCTCTGCTGAAAATTGTTTTTGTTCCATCAGAAGCAAAATTGACAGGCATTTGAATTTCAGACTTCATATTCTTCAGAAAATACATAGTAACACAACCTTTTATTCTAACAATTTTCTAGGTTTATAAGATGAATATTTGAAATTTGTCCCTATTTTTGAGACTGTATTTCTCCATTATTGGCTTTGTCCAGGTTTTTTGTGCTAAGGTTGACAGCTATGGTGAGAACTGAATTCACTAAATGATAGCCATTTAAGTTTCAGTCTTCCTCTCTTTCACAAAACAGCTGATTTGGCGTAGTGGTATGTTGCTCTGACTGTTTTGCACAAGGACCTTGTCAGTAAAATGTATGGTGGTAACACAGCATTTCTCTTTCACAAAGCAGCTGATTTGGTGTAGTGGTATGCTGCTCTGACTGTTTTGCACAGGGACCTTGGCAGTAAAATGTATGGTGGTAACAGCATTTTATTGTAGCAACTTTCCAAGAGTATACAAGCAATGTGTAATGTGTCCCTGGTATTTGGGCTTTTGACCCCCCCCAAAAAAAATGTTGGCCTTTTCCAGATTTCTTGTGCTGCGAAGTTGAGATGCAGTTGAGTATTGAGTAGATTTTACAAGGAGCTGGGAGCTGCAGGGGAAGAGAAGTTTAGTGCTGCTTATGCTGAATTGCCTTGCATTGTTAATAGCACAACAGGTTGTGTACTTGCTGTTAATCCACAAGGGGTGGATGCTGCCATGCTGAGAATGTCCTACTTGGTGAAGATACTAA
The DNA here is from genome assembly GCF_019279795.1 of Protopterus annectens. Taxonomy (NCBI): domain Eukaryota; kingdom Metazoa; phylum Chordata; order Ceratodontiformes; family Protopteridae; genus Protopterus; species Protopterus annectens. The sequence goes on from NC_056731.1 coordinate 975,469,235, forward strand.
CTATGAGCCTGTTATCAGTTTGCCATCCATTTCCTCTTGCAATATTACTAGGTTATCATTTTTTTAATGTAATATAGGCAATTTATTCCTAAGGGGCAACAGACACTTTATTTTTCGATAATCCATGAAATATAAAGGTGTTTGCTAGCAGCAACCTCTTTATTAGTTACAAATTTCTTTAATGTGGAATTATTTAGATGACTTTTACTTCAGAGATTATGCATCATATAATGGACTGTAGAATTGTGCATATTTACTCATAATGGACTGTACAATTGTGCATATTTACAGAGAATGGTGGACTGTAGAATTGTGCATATTTACTGATAATGGTGGACTGTAGAATTGTGCATATTTACTGATAATGGTGGACTGTAGAAGTCTGAGTAGACTTTTATGATGGAAATGTTCTGAACTGGGCAGTTTTGTCATTATGGGTACATGCGTTTTGTTCCATTGCTTACTGGAAAAATGTTCAAAACAAATTTAAAACACCCTCTAACAACTGTACTGTATTGTACAAGGAATATAATTTAGTAGGTGTATCAAAGAGCACATGTATGTTTCATATGCAAGGGGCCTATGATTTGAAAACAGCCCAAAATTAATCTTTATCTGCCACTGGCAAAATGTATTTTCTTTGAATGTGGGTTTCAATGCTGTTTCAATGAATGTGAGTTTCAAGGGCAGAGAAGTTTTAATGCTAAGTCTGTTTTCATTATGAGACTGCATTGCTTTGTTTTTCAGCAGATGTCTTAGTGTTTGTGCTGTAAAATGCAAAATAAAACTTTCAAATGAAGTCCAAATCATCATAGAAGTAAAGCAGTATGCACATTAGTGTTTATGGTAAATGGAGTGAAATAGCCAAGTAATGGATTATTGAAATGGCTGCAGAGGCTCCATTTGACAATTATTTTGTGAGGGGGTAGGGTGGCAAACTCAGGGGCTCAGCTGCACTATACCTCCCAACTGTCCATATTTTCAAAGAATGAATAGATTTTTGCTTCTTATTTTTGGTTTGTTCCTCATAAAATTTGTAGTTTTCTGGCAAATCATTTAGGAATTAAGTCACTAAATAATGATACTCTGAGTTTCAGACTTCATAACCTTCAGAAAAATGTATGCTAAAGTAAGACCTGCTATTCTATCAACTGTCTCAGTTTATACAAGAGCAACTTTTAATACTGTTTATATGTTCCCCCAATATATTTGGCCTTGTCCAGATTTATTGCATTAACAGGTTGAGAGGTACATGCAAAGAAATTGCTTTATAGAATTAGGCATAGCCAGCCTCTCAAATGTCCCTGATTTTGGCTCAAAATGTTGCTCTTCCCCCTAATAATCCCTCCGCAAAATAGCGATGTTGGAAGAAAACATGGAGGGTTTAAAATTAAGAAAGAACTGTAATAATCAACGTTATAGATTACTTGAAATACATGTAGATTCTTTTATTTTGTCAGCTGCTCAAGTTAGCAGTAGTAATATTAAAGTGTCCCTTCTTTGACAGGTTCCCAGCTATATTGTGTGGCTATTTTATATTTTTGCATTACATTTTTGGTCCATTTTTTCATAAAATTGTGTTTTTTTGGCAAATTAGTGACACATCATTAAAGACTGAAGTTAGAAAATAATGACAGACATTTGAGTTTCAGATTTCATACCCTTCAGAAAATTCATACTAATGCAAGACCTATTATATTATCTTTCTAAGTTTATAAGAGCAATATTTAAACATTGTCCTTATTTTGGGGCCTTTGTCCCACTTCTATGTATGGCTTTGTCCAGATTTCTTGCTCTGAGGTTGAGAGGTAGGACAAATGTGTCAGGGCCATCACAGTCAGCCAGAGACATTTCAAATTGTGACATACTTGTTGCTCCCCACTCCCCCCTGTAGTGACTCTGGATGTGTCCAAGCAAGGCAAGGAGTAGTTATGCAGTGTAACATGTGCAGAGTGTCCCCCCATCCAGGGTAGACACAAGTACTACAGTGGCTTTTCATCTGTCCTTGATTTTGCAGAATGGTCTGGTTTCTGTCATATGTTTGTACTGTTGATTTATGCTTATTACTCAGAAAGTGCCTGTTGCTCTGTGTTTAAGTAGCAATGCTTTAATGACCATAAGATAAGCTTGTCTGAGATCGTAAGATGCAAGTAAGCTTTAATAAGCATACTGTTAAAGAATTGCCAACATTGAAAGCCTTTCTGTTGTTGCCATGCAGAGAATACTTAACTAGATAATGTATAAGCCTTGGGTATTGAAGGACAAGATTACATTATTTTAAAAAGCTCATTACACTTGTTGGAGACTTCCAGTAATCTCTACAGGCTTTACTCGTAAACTAAACAGAATGCCAATCATGTGTGGTCCATAACCTGTACAGTAATCCTTTAAGCAATGTATCTTGAGCTTGTTTCTTGTTTGCTTTTCATTTTTTACTTTGATTATGTTTTCCCCATGAAACAAGTAGATAATTGTCAGGCAGCAGGTCTTTTTTGGATAAGAAACATTTTTACAAGTGGGGGCATCACAGAGATTTCTACTTTCAGCATGTTACTTGGTACTTTAATAAAGCTGAATATAAATTATAATTAGAACTGCAGTGCAAGGATACTTGATTTTGACTGGCATTCCAGTAATGTATTTAAAAAGTAATTTATTTTTTCATGCCTCGCAACCTTTTGTTTCCATCTAGATATTAAGTAAGCTGTCATGCAGCCAATGCATTGAAATATTTTTATTCTTCTACACATATTTTTGTCTTAATTGGACTCTCATAATGACGGTTTGGCACCCAGGGCAGTGTATTTAATTAAAGTTAGTTTTTGTGGTTTTGAGCATAGCTCCTCCCCTTTCTAGTTGGTCACACCCCTTCCCATTGACCCCACCCATTCAGCTGTCTCCTGCAGCCCCCCCTTTGATTTGAAGTCACCAGCCGCCACTGCTGCCCATCACTGCCTGCTGTTAGTCCCTAGCATAAGCCCTGGTCTTAATAGCACTTAGGATATCCATAGCAAGTTTTTTAAGTACCCGGTATGAGTGTGTTTATGTGTGTGCATTCTGTGGAAGGTTGGGCACTGGGCTGACAACTCAACACCGTAAAACTCTACTGCCAATCATTAGCGGACAGGTGATCCAGTGTGGCGACCCCTAACTGGGAAAAGCCGAAAGAAGAAGAACAAGGGACTGTTAAGATTGTGTCTCATGCTATGAAGTATTTAACAAGTTTATCTTTTTTTTCACAATTTTGGAGAATAACACTCCACTGCAAATATATTGTATATCACTTTTGATTCAGGTAACCTCAAGCACCTGTGTCTTCATGTAACCTACACCAGTGGAAAAGACTAACATCTGCTGAAACATAGCAAGTGGCAAAAATTAATCTATACCATGTAACTTTTGATTCAGTCTCTTAATATTAGAAAAAAGGTAAGGCTACTGCTAAAACACAGCAGATATCAAAATAAAATTTATGAAATATTCATTTGTATAATCTCAGTGACCATCTCAGAGTGGAATAATAAGTAGGAAACTAGAATGACATATTACAGAACAGCGAAAAGTCTACAGTGGTTGATAGGTGTTGCTTAAAGTAAGATCTCTTTGTATAGCACTTAATGTTTATAGCACTTTGTGGTCCTGCTATAGGTGCCCCTCACTTTTTTGCTTTTTTTTTTTTTTTTTTTTTTTTACAAAGCTGTAAAAGCTTAATGCAGCTAGCTGTTGCTAAACTATTGGTGGAGAATTTAATTTGGTTTTGGATTTAGTTCTAGATATCTTCACTGCCAAGATTCAAAGAAATGCTAAATCAGAACCTGTGCTAATTTCAATTTTCCTGCATATAGAGTTGTACTGCCTACGGACAATCTTTTACCTGGGGCATGTGGATTACATCTTCTTTACTTCTAAAGCAGCAGTACAAAGCAGGTTAGACTATTAACTTGTGTAAAAAGGAATGTGTTCAAGTTAAATGTAACGAATATATGTTAGTGTTTAAGTTTTACTTTTTGAATTAAAAAAGAAATTAGATTTGTTGTGTGCAGATAATTGTATGTATTGTGTTTACTTTTTTCTGTTATTGGTAGCAACTTTAAGTTTCCTAAGGTATTTAAGAACATAGAGTTTATAGTGGTTCATTATTTAAATTTATGTAGCTATTATGTGTTGTTTTTTTACGTGTTTAAATTAATGATGTAATAAGAGGGAGTGTGTGTTTTTGAATGGTAGCAAATTTAATGCTATTGTTTACATTTGCAATCATTTTAAATATTTTTCCTTTATAATGTTAGTGATCTTAGATGAATGTTTTTCTATTGACTGTGTCTTGAGTGATCTATCTGCCTGTATATGGGAGCCTAACAGTTCATCAAACACACTACATATCAATCAGGAAATGATCAAATTCAAATGGTCAGACAAAAATAAAGCAAAACAAAAACACAGTCCACAAAGAATTGAAAATGCGGGCAATATCATAATACTGTTTTTCTTCAGGTTCTCTATATTTAGTTGATCAGTTACTATTCTATTATACTGTGCTTGCAGGACTGATGGTCTGCTTTAACTTCAACAGTGAAAAATGTCAAAAATGTTCTAAGCGCACACACGCGCACACACACACACACACACACACACACTCTCACACACACACACACACACACACACACACACACACACACACACACACACACACACACCTTTTCATCTAGTTGTCCTTTTTCTGCACTCAAGCAGTATACATATGAGAGTATAACAGAGACTTTGGAGACATATCTTTACCTTCTCTTAGTTATATTCCATTCTGTAAACTTTGCAGTTCTTTCCAAGCAGTTCAGTAGTAGTGTTTTGTACATTTTATTTGTAAAATGTTGGTTGTATTCAGAAAAGCTAGGGAAATCATTACTTAATGTTAGTGCATGTTTTTGCAAAGTTTTGTTCCTTCTCAGTATATTTAGAAAGACATTCATCACAGGTACGAATGAACCCAATAAGGTAGCATGGGCCAGTGCTATCCAAAAGGGGAGTGCAAGGTGTGGGGGAGTCTCTGATCACTAAAAGGAGTAACATGGTAATTTGCTTGCCAGTGATGCATTTGATTTATGTTTATGCAAGCAACCTCCACCCCCCAAAACAACCCAAATGACACATAGCCCACAAACTCAGTGTGCCACTCAACCACAGCCCATAAGGCATAACAACGTACCCAACACTCTAGTCATAGGTGACTCTATAGTCAGGCACACTGATGCTCCACTCACCAGGCTAAACAAGGAGAAAGTTACTGTCAGCTGCCTGTCAGGAGCCAGGATCCACCACATAACACATGCACTCAGGTCACTCCACAACAAGTACAAATATGACTCTGTCATTGTCCATGTTGGTGTGAATGACCTGAGACGTACCTCCCTGGACTACTTGAAAAGAGACATGGAGGAGCTTTGCGATCTTGTAGCCCAGGCAGGTATAACCCTAGCCCTGAGTAGCATCCTGCCATCACCCAGAATGATACCACAGTACAAGGGAAAAATGATTGACTTCAACAATTGGCTAAGCTTCTGGTGTCATTCTACGGGGATCCAGTATCTGTCTGCCTGGGATGGCATGATCAAAAAACCATGATGCTTTGCCAGAGATGGCCTGCACCTGTCGCCCTTGGGATTCTGGATACTGGCTAAGGCTCTTGCCACCCCTATAGTGCCTTTTTTAGGCAAGATTCAAATGACAAATTCACCACCGTTACAGGTACAAGCAAGCAAAATCTGAGGGTAATGCAACTTAATGCAGGAAGTCTAAAGCTCAAAATACACTCACTCAAGGCACTCCTTAAAATGGAGAACATTGACATCTGTGCAGTGACAGAGACCTGGTTCAAGGCTCCAGAGATCACTTCTGCATTACCAGACTATTATTCATACCACACCTTTCGGCCACCTAACCTGGACCGAAGCACTAAAGGCAGAGGCGTGTCCATATTCATTAAGGATATCCACACCTCCAGGCTAGTTGCTCAGCATAATGCATCCGAGATTATCAAAGTGCAACTAACTCTGGGCAAGACCGCAATCCAAATTGTAGCTTGCTACAGATCCCCCACCATGCCCCACGGTTCCCACTTCTCATTTCTTGATAAACTGGAAAATATTAGGGTACAACCTAACACCCTAATAATGGATGATTTCAACTACCCCACCATTAACAGGGAAAACTACTCATTTACCAACTCTTTTGCTCCACGTTTTCAGGAATTCATAAATTCCAACACTTTGGATCAACTTATCCACACCCCCATGAGGGGCAGCAATATCCTAGACCTGGTCATTACCAACATGGGCAACCGGTGTTCCACATCAGAGGTCAATTCCATGTTGGTCAGATCTGACCACAAGCAAATCATCCTAGACATCTACATCCCCCCCCCCCAATTAGGGAAACCACCATAAAAAAAATTTCCAAAGCCAACCTCACACTTCTTAAGACAGAAGTGGCAAACTTCACGACACCCACGCTTATGGACAATAGAAGTATGACTGCTGAATCCTATACAATTGCACTTTATAAGCACTTACACGAGTGCATGGATCATGCAATCCCTAACAGAACCAAGATGCTATCCTCCAAAAAAAGGAAGCCAATCTGGTGGTCCCCTGCTATAAACAAACAGAAGAAAGAAACTGTTGCAAAAAAAGATTAAAATCCCATGATTGGAGGAACTCCATGGTCAGCCTCAGTAAGAAGCTGAGGTCCCTCATAAAATCCTCCAAAGCTAGTTACTAAAACAAAATCGCCACTGATTCTAAAGACAACCACAAAGCATTCTATAGCTATGTCAAGAATCTCAATGGCAACACTCAGATCTGCTCTGAGTTACAGCACAATATCACTAAATATACAGAACCAACTGATATTGCCAACATCCTGGCAGATAGGTTCAGTGCTAAGTTTACCCCTCTCTCATCCCCTAAAGGGCCCATCTCTATACTGGAGGAATGCAAAGTCCCTGTAATCAGGGCTGCACAGGTAAAAAATACACTCTCCAAATCCAGGAACTCAGCATCCATGGGACCTGACAAAATCCCAGGCTGCATTCTACATGAACTACCGAATGAACTGGCACCCCATATAAGTACCATGTTCAGTCATAGCCTCACCTCAGGCTTTGTGCCCACTGAATGGCGTACAGCAATGGTTATCCCACTCCACAAAGGGGGAGCCACCACAGACCCCGGGAACTACCACCCCATTAGCCTGATGAGCCTGGTCTGCAAGGCTATGGAGCGTATCATCATGGAACTTATAAACAATGACAATGGTAATCTCCAAACTCTGGACCCTACCCAGTTCAGGTTTGTAAAAGGCAGATCATGTCACCTAAACCTGATAGACTTCTTTGAAGTGGCCACCAAAGCCGTAGATGAGGGTAAGGTGGTTCGCACAGCCTAACTAGATCTCGCCAAGGCTTTCAACACCATCCTCCACTCTTATTATACATAAATTCAATAACTAGGTATAAATCCCTTTGTCACAAGATGGGTTGGCAACTGGCTCACTGCCAGAACCCAGACTATGAAAGTAGCAGACTCTAAATCCAACTTCAGACCAGTGACAAGTGGAGTACCACAGGGTTCAGTCCTAGGTCCTCTCCTGTTTGGTATCTACTTCTCTGAAGTACAGGCTAACACAGAAGGTATTTGGCTAAGAAAGTTCACAATGACTGCAAACTAGGAGCCATTATCAAAACTCCTAACGATGTGGACATCCTACAAAAGGGCCTCACTGAGACAAATGCCTGGTGTCTAAGCCATGGCCACAAGCTCAATCAAGCTCAATGCCAAAAAGTGCATTGTCATCCCTTTTGGTAAAAACTCTGTACCCATGAACTACCACATAGGCGGTAGTCTACTTAACACCAAAAGTGTGATAAGAGACCTTGGGACACAGGTGGACAGTAGTCTCTCCTTTGATAATCACATCGCCACAGTAGTCAGGAAATCCTTCTATGTGGCACACCTCATCACAAATCGTTTCTCATCCATGAAAAAAGAGGTCATTGTTCCCCTCTGCTCATCATTCATTAGACCCATTACAGAGTACAGCGACCCTTTTGGTATGTACCTCACAAGACATCTAGAATAACTGGAAAGGCCACAGAAATACCTCACAAAGAGGATTACTGACCTCAAACAGATGCCCTATGCAGACCGTTTAAAAATCTCCAGCTTTACTCTGTCGCATATCGCCTACTCAGAGGCGATCTCTGCCTAACATACAAAGCTATGTCAAACGCAGAGGAGTTGGACATGCTCCACGTAAAGAAATCCCAATCCTTCTGAGCTACATGCTCTAGGGACCTAAACCTTATCACCACAATAAACAGAACCTGCTGGGGGGATAGATTCCTGTCCCAAAGACTACCCATACTCTGAAACAAACTACATATCTATATCAAACATTCTTCAAGAAAAATCTTGATGATTGGATGGGAGATAGGAAATTCACCCCGGGGATCACTTCTGTGGCTCTGCTTGACAAGGGCACAGGAAAATAATTTTCTTTGGTGTCAAAAGCCTGGGTACCATTTGGCTAGGCTTATATAGGCCCTAGGGCCAATAGCTTAGTACCTACCTATGAACCTATGATATTGTAAGTGGGTCAGCTATGACATAAGTTTTTGTCAACAGTAGAATGTTGGAAGACAAATATTACTCCCATGTGTTGTGGTGGCCAGGAGATGTGCCTTGCGTATTGATCATAGACAATAGCTACTCAGTGCACGGTCAAGGTGGAAACAGAGCATCAGCTATTGTCAGAGAGTTAAATGAGATGCTGCACTACAGTATTTTTATGTCAATCTTTTCCAAGCCTTTCAAATGACAATATAATTATTTTTCAATTATAGAACTGTGCCTGCCACATCTAAGTGTATAATCTACCATACCCTTAATGTAATGTCAAAGGAGGTTTGTTAGGAAGGGGATGAATCAGATATCACCATATTCTTCCCTGTGTCTGAGACAAGCATTTGCTAAGGCATCCATCTGACAAATAAGTAATTCAGGAATCCTGCTCTGAAGTAATACTTTGGTTATTTATAATTCGAGCTCTGTCTTCAGTTATGCATGCATTTCCATCTGTGTGCTACCATGTAGCTGGCTCACAAAAGGACAACTAGTACCATCATGACTATTAAGGTGCTAATTCTTCTTTCCATTATATTCAATGTCTTTGAAAATGTATGTATAATTTGACTTATGTATGTATAATTTGACTTCCTACTGAAATATCAGCACTCACAATTCTGAGTGACAAAAGCTGAAAAAAAAAAGACCTAAAACACGGGAGAAGAGCGAATCTCGAAAATCACTCTTCTCCTCTAAACTTTTTTTTGCAGGAGATGCCAAGCCCTTACACCCTTATACCAACTCAAAGATTGCCATAAATTGAAGAAAAGGGAATATTCAAAGAAATGACAACTTCAACTCAGTATATGTTAATAGGTTCATAGATTAGTACTAGGCTAACTGCCCTTGTGGTCCATTTTAAGATTAAGCAATTAGCTCCCGTGAGAGACAAATGCCTTATCTTGTGTCTGTAAGGTAAGCATCTTAACCATTATACCAACCTCCCACTCTAAAAGTAGGGCATAGATTAGTACTAGGCTAAGTGCCCTTGTGGACTATTTTAAGCCTTGCCAATTACTCCATGGGAGAATCAAACCCTGTATTCTGTATCTGTAAGATAAACACCGTACCCATAATGCCAAACTCCCATTCATTTGGTCATTCAGTCTCCTTATTTTGTAACTCAGTCTAAAGGGTCCTGACAAATGGTTACCTTATAAAACCATTCACAAAAAAATGTTCCAATTTTGTCCCATTACTGTTTCACCCTAAATAGTAAAAATAAAAACATCATATAACTACTTTGTGTTATTTTAAGTAATTTATTATGAAAACTGGGTGATTCAAAGACATATTCCCTTTGTAAAGTTAACTTATGATGGATTAGTTTTAAGATCCTTTTTTCATATTTATTTAGACTAACAGTACTTAATGTACAGCTAATATATGGCCAGTCAGCTACTTTTGCTGTCTTTTCCCTATAGAATACAGTGGTCATAAAATTTAAGGGAATGAGCATAATTTTTTGCAAATCTGCACATTTTCCAAATGTTAGAAATTCCACTTCCTTCTGCATGCAGCATCCTTAGAGCAAATCATAATAAAGAAGGTAATTTAGCAGGGTGCAATATTTGAAGTATCTTGTCTAGCTGGTGTGCAGGCTTTGCCCTCTATAAAATATTCAGCTGGAATTCATCTTTGAAATCCATTTCTTGATTTCAAGTGGAATTCAAACTATTGCTGGTATCTGTATAATAGAAACTATACTTCCATTGCCTCATAAACACTATGACCATCTCTAGCATACTCACTTAATCTGTAATTTGCAGTAAGGGGTAGAACATCTGAAAAATGATATGCTTAATGTCATACTGCTGCACTCTGCTTATACACACACACATACACACACGCACACACACACACACACACACACACACACACACACACACACACACACACACACACACACACACACACATGCATACACACATACACAGATATATCTGATTAATCCTATAGGTAATAAAAAATAAATAAAAAAAACTATTTTAAAATAATTGAATCTAAGGAAGGATAAAAGGACATGACAGTGCTAATTGAATGACCATAATCCAGAACTTTTTTTAACTTTATAAAAAAACACATATTTCTATATAAAGCAGTCAAGGATAGCATCGCACTAAATGATTAAAAAAAAATCTGTGATTCCTCCACTACATAGCCAATGAAAGATCAAAGTGCTTATCCTGCCAAGCCTTCTGGATTAGGAGAACTTGTGCTTCTGGTTAGCAAGATAAAATTGTAATTGTCATTAGTGTCAAGCATGACTCTTAAATCAAACCAAGCCAGTGAGTCTTGCTTTCAAATGGTAGACTTATAACAAATTTATGTTACATTCGTTATCATTTCTACATTGCCAGCAGCAAATACATCAAAGCTAATTCATTTTAATGATGCTTAAAAATGTAGTTGCCGACTTTTTGTATATGTACTGCAGGAATAGATTTCATATGGAAGGCTATACATGTCAATTTTCAGAACTATAATACTATAGTTTGAATTGAATTTATTTCCTTACTCTATTAATTATATTAGCTAGATATAACCTTAGCCTTTGCTTTATTTTGATTGATGGCTTTAGACATTTGTACCATTTCTCATCAACCTTATTATGTCCTTAAATCAGGTAGCCTGTTTTAAATATGCATGCATTAACGGTACTATTGAAATTTTTACAGTGATTTTCAGAGCAACATGTAAAGATCTGCAAACATATAATGAGGCAAAATGCTTATCTGAGCCTATGGGTTAAAGCCCACATTCTGAGTAGATTACAGATGGCAGGATAATTGCAGATTGAAAAAGGATGTATTTTAAAAATGCCTACATTGCTAATTATCCTTTTGTGTTGTTACACATAAAACATGACATATTAAAGACATAAAAGTAGCTGCAGTATGTAGTTCAAAATACTGCATTAGGTCAGCCTGTTTCAGACATCATTTTTCAAAAATGTCAAGAAACATCTAACCATCTTTACATCCTTCCTGACAGTGACAGTAATTATACCAGACTGCTACAAATGGCCTCCACTACTCTGACTGCCCACAAAAAATAAGTAACATTTTTAGGCCCAAGGGTATCATATGATTATCACACTGTTCATAGAAATCAATGCCAACATAATGGTATAGGTACATACAAAAGTTTCATATATTTCAAAGTGAATACATATATCTATATCTGTATCTATCTATCTACATTTCTGTCTATATCTATATCTATATCTATATACAGATTTGCTTCTAATACTCGAATGGCCATATCATCAAATTTCATTTTCATGAAATGAAGATCGCTTAAAAGAAATACCCGAATGACAAAATTTTCCCAGGGCAAGTAAACACTTGTCCAACATGCCCTTTTCTACAGTGTAGTGTGATTCCAGACTTGGTATATAAAGTTGTGGGTGTGTGGGTGGCATATCCCCCCCAGGTGGGTTTTATTTACTCTTGTGTGTATGATCCATGTTTTGTTGAAGTTTGGGCAAGTGTCTACTTGCCCTGGGAAAAAATTGCCATTTGGGTAGTTCATTTTTGCAATTTTCATCTTGTAAAAAATTTTATTTGATGATATGGTCATTCAAATGTTAGAAGTAGATCCCAATATGCACATACATACAACTGTGTGTCTGTATGTAATAGTGTTGTGTCGGTCACCAGAAATGATTCAAATAATGTAAATATTATGTGTAGGTTCACAGTTAGGTGCTAGGCTAGCTGCCCTTGTAGGCAATTATAAGACTAGTCAATTTCCCTTTTGATGCTTGAATTACCCCATCCTGTTTTGTGTTAGACTGGCCTTAGCAATCCCAAGGTTAATAATTATATATTACCCCTAGTGAGAATAAGATAATACCAAATATAATTTGAGGGGAGTCATGTGTGGGAATAAGCATTTAGGAGTCGCATTTATCCATTAGAAGCACAGGGGGCAGGGGGCCATCCCAGTGTAAAATTTTCTAATGGCTATCCATAAATCCAAGTTGTGCTTGAATGTGGACAGGGATAAGCTTTGTTTTGGGAATGAAGGCGTAATATAGAAGTATTGGCTCACAATGTCAGGTGCTATTATGTATTAGGAAGGATTCCTGCATATTTCAGTTAATACAGCTGACTATACATTTAAAATATGTATAAGAAGAGGGCTACAGCACTGTCAGTTTTGGAATGACATTGGCCTCTCATAGAGATATATCGTGTACCTGGAACACTGGGTCTTGATGCAGTGTTGCGGTGAGAAGAACAGGCATGGATTATACCTCAGGAAAACTGGACATATTCCTACTGCAGTGTACAGAGAACAGAGAACTGTTGGAAAGCCACAATGTGCTGTAGGCATTTATTCATAACCAGAAGGAAATGAATGGACATTGTGTGACAAACTGTTTTTCACTTTGTTGATGAGACTCTGAGATTTTGAAGGAGAGAAAATATTTTAGATATGTTTTTTCCATTGGCTGTCATTACACAGTGGTATTTCATTTTGTTTACTATCATTTCCAGGAAGTACCTTCAGTCGAATGCTCCCATCACCAAACCAGCACGCTGAAAATTAAAAAGTTGTCCTGTCCCCTTGTCAAGCCATGTTAATAGCAAGGGTTCGACATTCACTGTTCTGGAAATGTGGCCATTGGAGTACATGTTCCATTCAATGATTGATGATGTGGTACACTGACTTTCCATTCAATGTCTAACCTGTTGGAAAACTGCCATTCTTTGTTGCCATCTACAATGTAAGGCACTTTGTGGAAATGATAGTAAACCATTTCATTTAATACACTTGTCAGCTTGAGGAGTGTCTGGAGCATTGACATTTGCTTGGCTTTCTGTAAAATTATGTTAATTTTTGATGCATAATGTACCACATTGGTGGGTACAGCAGGCATTCTGGGCACTAGCATTTATTCCAAAAATTTCTGGTATTCATCTTACTGGTGCCACAGCTCACTTTTATCCAGTTTACCCCACCTAAAATGAACAGTACATGTCAAAATCACGGTCTGAAAAAATGCCAAAAATGCATTGTTGTATCCTTTGGGAAGTCATCTACCCCAAAAACTGCTACATTGACAGTACACCCCTATGAGATGACCCAGTTGTTTGGGATTTTGGAATGTATGTGGGCAGTGACCTACGTTTTGACCAACATTAATCCATTGTTGCAAGAAAGTCCTTCTATACTGCAGAGATTAAAACAAAGAGATTGTGTCCAGATTTGGGGATGTCATTGTCGGCCTTTACTCAGCCATCATTAGGCCAATCATTGAGTAAAATCCTCCTTTTGAGATGTATCTGTCCAAACATATACAACAACTGGAATGCCCACAGAGATACCTTACTAAAAGGATACAAGCTCTAAACAGCATGTCCTACATGAACATACTCAAAGCACTGTCTCTACAATCCATAGCCTACAGGTTTGTGGATGGGAAACAAAACAATTACCCCAGAACTTCCCCTGTACAACTAATGGATAGATGCAGCTCCTAAATGCTTTAACCCATGCAAGAGTCTCCACAATTTATCAATGGCATGACCCCATTTATTCTCATTAGGTGTAATATATAATTATTGACCATAAGATGGCTAAGGCTTAAGTCTACTTTCATATTGTGGAAAAATAATGAAGAAGGTAATACTGGATAAGTTATTGTCAGAACTGGATAGGTTGGGACTTAAAACCATATATCAGCATGCACATGTTGAAAATAGATCTATTACCACCTGTAACATGATGTTCTATAACAATATAATAACAGCTATGAATGAAAAATTGTGCTGTGATGTGATTTATATTAATTTAACTTCAGCATTTGACAGGGTCATGCACAAAACACTGATCAATAAATTAGTGCAACTAGGTATTGATGTACTGTTGATAAGATGGACAGCTGCATGGCTTACAAATAGGACATGGCAAGTATCACACACCAACTGGACAGATGAAATCCTTGGTTACAGCTAAGATGTCCCACAGGGCTCTGTACTAGGCCCTTACTTGTTTAGATTGTATCTTTCCAACCTTACTTTTTCATCTGAGGTGTTCTACAGTCTGTATGCTGATGACCTGAAATTGGGTAAACTGATTACAAGTGTTACAGATAAGGCATGTCTGCAAAATAATTTGACTAAATTGACCATTTGGGCACAGGAGAATAATATGTTGATAAATACATCAAAAACTAAGTATATGAGATTTGGGAGACATAAACTGAAACTGAATAAAGCACACAGTGATTGAAACTGTAGACTCATTTAAGGACCTGGGTATATGGGAAGATTCAGCTATGAGTTTTTCTAATCATATCAACCAATTGGCTAATGATAGTTATAGAACTATAGGTTGTATAAAAAGATTTATAAAGTCAAGGAAATCAAACATAATGAGGTCATTGTTTGTTAATTACATTAGACCCAAACTTGAGTATGGAATAACAATATGGAAACCCTATAGGAAAGCAAGAATGAATAAACTGGAAAGAGTACAGCGGAAATATACTAAGGGCATCCATGGATGTGAAAATCTAAGTTATTATGGAAGACTAAAATATCTGAACTTGTACAGTGTCTCTTACAGATATTTAAGAGGAGATCTTATTCAGGTATATAGGGCATTTAGGGACAACTACCTATGGGAATGTTTGGGGTTATCAAAAAGTACTAGAGAATCATCAGATAACCTATGTAGAAGATTCTATAGGAATGAGAAGTGTACTAATTGGTTCTCTGACAGAGGAGCTGATGCTTGGAACAGACTACCAAATTACATTAAAGCAAGTACTAGTTTAGATATTTTTAAGAACAGCCTGGACATGTATTATGGGAACAAGTGTTTTGGCATATTGGCAAACTAGAAGGGCTTTAATGCCTGTGCTTGAAACATTTGTATGTATGTATGTATGTATGTATGTAAGGTTCATCTATAAGCAAAAGGGATAGGTTATTCAACTATAAAAAGGGAAACTGGCTTAGCTTAAAATGTCCAGAAAGGGCAACTAGCCTAGTACTTACCTACAAACCTATAAGAGGACGTGTCTCTTTGCTGTAGCTAATTGATTAGTCCTATGGTGTGTGATGTTCTACTTTTGACTACAGAGCAACTATATTGCACTTATGTAAAAGCCACAATGGCCACTATTAAGAAACATTTGCAGATCATAGCAGCTGTTGCTAGTTATTTACTTTGTCAACCCCAAAGACAGTTCCATCATAAAAAAAAAAAAAAAAAAATCACCAGGGAAGAAGACTATGAGGCATACCTGGTGGCCTCTTAGTGGTATCCCCAGTGGGGAGATGGGACAGGCGTGATTAGGCTAGGAAAATGTAAAAGCTTTTATGGGCATGGAAGGGACTCATTATCATAACTATGAGAAAGTAAGAAAGGCATTTTAGCCTGAGATGTCCCTAAATCACAAGCTCTAATGTTTCATCGATGGGCATTTTCTCATAATATATTGGTACAATCTCAACTGTGTGATCTAAAACATATGTGCATAAACTGAAGTTAGATCCTGAGGATCAACATAGTAAAAATAAAATAAAAATTCTAGTCACTGATAAATTTCGAAAAATTTAAAAGTGCTTTCTGCACTTCCTTATAACGAAAGTGGGTGTTTTAAATACAGTCAATGGATGATGATTTTTTTTTTTTGTAATGGAAGAGAGATTATTATGGAATGAACTATGCTTAAAACAGAGCAGCAGTCTCACCTATGATAAAGCATATATCAAGTTCTGGTAAAAAAAAGAAAAAAAACAAAGAATCATCTGAAGATATATTCTGTATTAAATGTGGAAAAGAACCTACATAGCTAGATATTGTACTAGTAATGGAAACACTGTTACACCTGTAAAAACTATAACCAGTAGAAACAATGCTATTAATGATTAAATGCCTATAGAATACCATGATTTGTCTGCATGAATAGTAGAACCATCCTTTTACTGTTATGTTGCACCAGTGTTACTGACCTACACTGCATTTGTTGATGGCAGGAAGATGTAGAAATTGCTATATTCTATATTTAGACAATATGTTCATATTTATAAAGTCACAGTATGTGTGTAAAAAGAAGGCCATTACTAAACAAAACAAAACAAACCAAACCAAAACAAAACAAAAAAGTTGATGCATTCTATATTCCTGGAATGATAAACAGTATCTCTTTACTCAATTAGAAATGTGGGTTATGTTTGGGAAGATAGTTCATGTTGTTACTGTACCTTAGCATTACCTATACCTGGTTACTAAGTATTATACCTCTTGACATATTATGCAGTCTGTTACATAGTTAAAATAATTCACTGATGAGACAGATTTTATAAAATAAAATGTGATTCAAACAATTAGGGAAAAGCCAATTACAGGAAGGATGCATTGTAAAAGTAACAGATATGAACAAGAAAGATGTGAATAATCACAGTAGCAAAGTTAGATTTCAAAAAATGAAGGCTGTTGAGCAGCTGACATTCAGACTTGCAGTAGGTGTGGCTATGACTATGACAGTAAAGGTTTTCCCAGTGTTGACTGAATATAAATTAGATGAGTTTGCAATTCATGAAGTCAAATTCCACAGAACTGAACTCCCATATTGCTGTTCCCCTTAAAAACACTTTCTATTTGTGAACAGGCAGGTATTCCTTTTTTGGGATCTTTTCTCTTCAGGTGTGCAATTGTGGGATTAGTAAAAAGTAAAATGGCTATTATCAGCCTTCACACGGGGAGGAAGGTTTCTTCCTGCAAAAACACGTTTGTGTGTTTTGCAGAACTGAAACTTCTACTTGTATGTTTTGTCTTTCTGAAGTCTCAGGAACTTTACCCTCAATGATATTCAGGGGGAGTAAGTTTGCAGAATCTGTGCTGTGAAGGGCATTTTGTAAATATATGTAAAGCCAAAGACAAGTGTTCTCAAAGAATGTGGATCTAAATAAATAAAATATGGTAACGAGTGTTTGTCTGCAATGTTGAAAATACTCAACGCTGTGAAATCTGAAAATGCATTTGAACAGTGAAGTATGATTGCAAGGGTAATTGTTCAAAAGAAATATAATGAACCAATAGACAGTATGTACATTTTAAACTAAACCTATGTATAGAATATAATATCTAATCAGATAATATGCTGACATGGTTAAAATAGACAGTTTTGATGATAAAGCTGTGTTCATAGTTAACTTATTCTGAACACCAGATGGTAGTACTGAGACAAAATGTGTAACTTCATAAACTAAGAAATTCAGTCCCTTTTTCAAATAGCCATGCTTATAGAAGTATATTTGCCTATCAACTTGGGATGTGAGAAACTAGGCATTGTGAAGGAAATTCATGTTGTGAACATAAAGACTGCAGATGTAGGAAGTTCAAAAAGAAAAGAAATATATTTCTGATACTGCACAAGCCATAACAATATTTTTATTTTGAAGTTTAAGAAATTTGACAGAAGAATATCATACACAAATAAAACCTGATGTTGTGACAGTGATGTCACCCTGAAAAACAACTGTATCACTAAGAACCAAAGCTGAACAGGAAATGAACAGAAAAAAATGAGATACTGAAAAGTAATCACAGCCTGAATAAATGAAAATTGTGGAGTCACTGTTGCAAAGAAATGCACAATTTGCAATTGTTATGATCTACAAGATCTACAAAGGTTGAAGAAAGGATCTCAGAAATTCCAGGTGTTATTTATCCAGCAATAGTCATAAACCAATGTTTCTAAGGAATAAACTAGACAAATACATCTCCAAATTCCACACATTTAAGTACATACAATGCACTGCCAGGGAGATGCAGATTAGTTAATATCCTGATAAGTATTTGTTAATGAACAGCAAACATAAGTATTTGTTAGTAACAGTGATATCCAAAACAGCTGTTTTCCAGTTACTGAGGGCTTGGAATGTGTTTAAATTTTTGAAAATAAATTGAAACATATTGTGTCAGTCTTCATTAATAGGTTCATAGGTTCATTGGTAGGTACTAGGCTATCGGCCCTGGGGCCTATATAAGCCTAGCCAAGAAGGTTCCATGGCTTTCACCACCCAAGAAAATTATTTTCCTGTGCCCCTGTCAAGCACTGCTGCAGAAGTGATCCCCGGGGTGAATTTTCTATTTCACATCTAGTTGTCAAGATTTTTCTTAAAGAGGGCCAATGAGAAGCTTTCCTTGACATGAATGGATAGTTTGTTCCAGAGTATGGGAAGTCTCTGGGACAGGAATCTATCCCTCCAGCATGTTCTGTTTATTGTGGTGACAAGGTTTAGGTCCCTGGAGTGTGTGGTTCAGAGAGATTGGGATTTCTTTAATTGTAGCATGTCAAACAGCTCTGGGTTTGACATAGCTTTGTATGTTAGGCAGAGATCGCCTCTCAGTAGGCGATATGTGATGGAGTAGAGCTGGAATGGTAAATGTCATAGCCATTAACACCTTTTTGTTATGTCTTTCAGCTTTTCCTGGTTAGGGGTCGCCACAGTGGAACTCCGGTCCCCTAATGATTGGCAGTAAATTTTTACATGCCGAGTTGCCGGCCCTGATGCACAACCTTCAACGAAGGTACGCCCATTCACGCATGTCTCCACACAGAAGACTCTCTAGCTGAGAATCGAACAGGACAACATCTTACTGTGAGGTGACAACGCTACCGCAGCACCACCACCGCAGTTCATAGAAACATTGCATTCCAAATAAGGCATGTATAAGTAAAGAAAGTAAATATCAGTCCTACACTTGTCATCTACAGATATACAGGAAGGTAACACAGCACTTCTCTCCCTAACTAATCCATTCAAAATTTTGACTCATTACAGCCACAGTTCTAACAAGAAGGGTGTAAACATGCCTTTAATTTAACCTCTCTCTGTTAATATGACCCAATATACAGTGTTCACAAAATGCTGCTCATACATATTGTGAATTTAATTAACATTATTAGTTATTAAAAATGAATGAACCCTTTAATAGCTAGCTATCAGTGATCTCAGTATGAAAGTAATTTGTAATAGCCATAGTCCGCACACACTGTAATCTCTAAGCTACTTAACCTGTCTGCATAAACCATAACTCATCCAAGTCTGGCAGGTTTCCCCCTAAGACATTACTAATCATATATGTAGCCGTGATGCAAATAGGCTGCTTTTGCCTGTGTGAACAAAATTTGTGAGTGATATGCCGACCCTCTGCTTTACATGCAGACCATGTTGCCCATATCATAAATTCTTTATCACAGCTTATCTCAGATGTACAGTAGTTCTCAAGAATAAGCAACAGCATCTCATTGTAACAATTAAAGAATTTTATCATGTGCAACAGATTTAAGCAATGCAGTGATATTTTATGATTTGGAGGTTACAGGATACCTAATTACCCAGGCATCTTCCAAAGTGAAAATGTTTAAATGTATACCGTTTTAGGGCATTCATTTCTACCAATGTGTAAATGACTTACTGCATTTTTGTACTTGCTGCCACTAAAACTTATGTAAATGCTAAATCAGATTGTTTTCTTTAACAGTTGAACTGTTATACACTCATACCTGAGCGTTGCTGTAGCAGGACTGTATTTTCATAACATGCTCTCCCTAGGTGTAAATATTCTTACTGCCACTGTGAATTGTATTAATACTGCCCGTCTTATAACTTGAATAATCTCACCTTAAAATGCTTATTTTTTTAACTTGTCCCTCCCTGCCTTTAATGTCTGTATGCTCTCACCTCCACAACAAACCCTTCACTAGGTGTCCCACCATTTGACTACACTGGCCCATTCTTACTTAAAGTTTTTCCTTTGCTAGCATGATATATAGTTACTTATTTGTAAAGTCTTACCTATCTGTTCCTTTCTTTACAGCTCAATTACAGCTGTGTTACCCCTGGTGCCTCCCTCTATTCTACTAAATTTCAGGCGTCCTGCCTCTGAATGTGAACCACCTAAAGGAGATCCTGCAGTGCTTCCTATCCACTTCAGCCTACCCACTACCTAGGATTTTCTAATGTGTATGTAACCCTGTATTATGAACTAATATCCCTGTAGTGTCTTGTCAGATTACTGCTATTCTTTTCCAAGCGTACGTTCACCAGCAGCCTAATACAGCCATATTATCTCTTTACTTCTCCTATCCCATTCCCTAGTCTGCCCATCCTTATCCCGCAGTTTACTCTTAATCTAGCCAGTAGGTAGCAGTATACTCCCTTGATGGCCCCTAAACAAATGTTGATACTTCTTGCAGCCCATTACTAGTGTGTTACCTAGTCCCAGCCTAAAAAAAGTTAGCCTTCAGCTCTGTCTCTTAAAGTGTACCCTGTGCCTGGTTCCTTAATCCCAGTGGATTTCTTGCTTATCCTTTCTATCTAGATATTTAAGATCCCATCTCCTACCCCTAATGCCTTCCTTCCTGCTAACTGCTCTCTGCTTGCTGATTGTTTCTTGCTGGCTCCTTTCATCTCCTTTGGCTCTACCAACTCCGTTCGCCCTGCGGGCTCACTCCACTCCCCTACCCTACCCCCAAATCTCACCCACCCCCAGAGCACCTGACCTTATACCTCTATAGCCACACCTCCAACCAATAACCCACGTCATCTCATTAACCAATTAAATAGTTAACTCCTGTTTTTCCCTTCCCCAACCTATTTCCCCTCAGCAGCTCCACCCCTTCACTGGCCTACTCTACATCCCAATTTATTTATTTAATCTTTCCTATACACCTCACAATGACTAGCCCCAGCTTGCCAATACACTTTAAAGTTCTCCTCTGGTCTATATGTCTTACCTCTCTACTAATATCTTACAGCCTAACCGGCTATGAATCCCTAAGCCTTACTAGATTTCAACACCCTACAAGGCAAACAAGCATATTCTCTCCTACAGCTTCTCACACCCATATTGATATAACATCCTCATCTTCCTACCTTCTTCCACAGTTTCACAGACTATCCCATACTAAATATTTCCAAGTCAAAAAAGAATACCCTATATTCCTTAAACTCTTCAAACTTAAACATAATGTTCAACTAGGTCTACTTCAACACAGTGACATTCATCCAAACCCAGGTCCTTACACTACCACTACTGATTCCTCATCAGCTAATATTTCTCCTTCTAATAACCCCACCAAAAGCCCAAACTCTCTCTTTATAGGCCACCTTAACATACACAGTTTAAACAATAAAATTACACAACTGCATGCCCTATTAGACACCTATTCTTTTGAAATCTTATGCCTAACTGAAACTTGGCTCAAACCCATAACTAAAGACAACAATATAATTCCACCAGGGTATAACATACTTAGACCTGACCATCTAAATAAAAAGGGTGGTGGGGTGGCGTTACTGTTTAAATCTGAATTGAAGGTCACATCAATAGATATTCATCCACCATCACCTACAAAACTTGAGATTTTAACCTCTAAGCTCCAAATAAATGCTAATAAATCCATATACATTATTTGCTCATCTATTCCCCCCCCAGGAAATAACATTAATATGCTTGAAAATACCCTTAGCTGGCTCTCAATGACCCTGCCACAAGAAACCATACTCCTTGGTGATTTTAATATTGACTGAAATGGCTGTACCTCTTCCAAACCTACTACTCATATAAACCTATTTTGCTTTTTCCAAACCATTACATTCCCTACCAGGACCCACAAACCTAGTAAGAAACAAACTACCTTAGACTGGATACTAGTTAACAGCGATCCACTCAGTTACAAAACTGGCATATTTCCTGATGAAATTAGTGACCATTCTCTTACCTTCATAACTAGAAAAAGACCACCACTCCCAATGAAACAACATTTAGAACAAACCGTAACAAAAAAATTTCAACCCAGTAAACTTCCAAGCAGAGCTCAAAGCATGCAACTGGTCACCCTAAAATGTCTACCTCTTGACAAAGCAGTCTCTTTCTTTAACAATACATTTCTGCAAATCCTCGATAATCATGCTCCCTCATGCACTGTCAGAACTAAAAACAAACCTGCTTCATGGCTCTCTAATGAGACTAGGCACAGCATTAGACTGAAAAATAAAATCTGGTCCCAATGGAGGAAAGCAAAAAACCCAATAGATCACCTAAACTTTAGACAACTTAGACATGCCACAAAAAGATCTATAGTCCTCGACAAAAAAAAAAACTACTACCTCAAACTCCAACAAACACAACAACAAAACCCACAAAAGTTCTGGTCAAGAATCAAAAAACTGCTTCACCCAGGTCACTCAAAAACTCTTACCCCCTCTAACCTAACTCAAAGCCCTCCCAACCAAATTGCTGACACTTTTAATAAATTTCTCTCTGAAACCATCCAATCCCTAGCTAACACCTTACCACCTGTCATCACCACAGAATCTCCTCTACTGACCAATCTACCCCAAACCTTTCATCTCGAGCCCATTCCCACATTCCTCATTCACACTCTACTTTTTAAATTAAAACCATGCACACCATCAGCTGACCTCCTCCCGGCTGAATACCTGCAAATTGCAGCAGAAGTACTAGCCTACCCAATCTCCATCCTAATACATAGAACCATTACTGAATCCTGCATCCCTTATCTCTGGAAAATGTCACATATTATCCCCTTGCATAAGGGAGGTAACTCAAAAGAACTCTCAAACTTCTGCCCAATAGCCCTCCTCTCACCCCTAGCAAAAGTTATGGAGAGCTGTATTCACCGTCAACTACTCCATCATCTCCTTGAAAACAACTTATTAGTGGACTGCTAACATGATTTCAGGCCTTTCCACAGTACTACCACTGCACTCCTATCCTTTATTGACTGCATTAATAAAAATAGAAATAGTAACCTGCTGTCTTCAACTCTCTTTATAGAGCTCTCCAAAACCTTTGATATGGTGAACCACCAATTACTAACAAATATACTCAAATCTCTTTCAATTGATACTCAAGCAGTAAAATGGTTCAATTCATACCTTGAAAATAGACATCAAGCAGTGCTCATGGAGATCAATTTATCCTCCCAGCTCTCAATCACTCTTGGAGTCCCGCAAGGATCTATTCTGGGTCCACTACTCTTTAGTATTTTCAAAGCTCAGCACTTGCTCCTAAAGCATTTTTATATAGGTAAAGTACTTATATACTAAACAAAGTACTACATTAGCCTAGAATCCCCTTGAGTACCCATTTCCCTATAGGTCCCTTCTGACTCAGTTACACAGCAAACTTTTTCACTTTTTCTAGCATGTCGAAGGGTCAGTTGCTAGCGTCCTCTCCTGTTCAGCTGGTGAATCTGGGCATCTTGAGGCAATGTTACAATTGCCTCATGTACACAGACAACCCACTCCTTTTCCCACAAAACACAAATACATGTGAGAGATGCAACTATATAGCCAAACTGGAGGCTGAGCTCTCTCAACTCAGGACTGGCAAGACCAGACAGGAGGAGAAGGAAACCACGCACACCACAAACCCAGTTTCACATAGAACTATCACAACTGCAAAACAAACACATAAACACACAAAGACATACTCGGAGGCACTGATCAAAAATCTACCAAAACTACAGAGGCCTCCAAAGCAGACACCCAAGCAACTGCCACCTCAAGACATAAGACATGCAACACATAGTTCTCAAAGTCAGTGTGCTAAACAGTCACAGCCCTTAAGGCCAAACACAATGCCAGACACACTTGTTATAGGTGACTCCATAGTCAGACACACTGATGTCCCACTCACCAGACTGAACAAGGAAAAGATCACAGTAAGCTGCCTGTCAGGCGCTAGAATCTGCCACATAACACAAGCACTCAGGTCACTCCACAGCAAGTACAAGTATGACTCAGTCATTGTCCATGCCGGTGTGAACGACCTGAGACGTACCTCCCTGGACTACATGAAAAGAGACATAGAGGAGCTCTCAGATTATGTAGCCCAGGCCGGTATGACCCTGAGCAGTATCCTACCCTCACCAAGAATGATGCCACAATACAGAGACAAAATGATCAGCTTTAATAATTGGCTTAATTACTGGTGTCATTCTAAGGATCCAATGTCTGTCTGCCTGGGATGACATGCTTGACAAGCCACGCTGCTTCGCAAGGGACGGCTTGCACCTGTCACCCCTGGGCTTCCGGATATTGGCAAAGGCTCTTGCCACCCCCATAGTGCCTTTTTTAGGCAAGGCTCAAATGATAAACCTACCACCCTAGAAAACAAAAATGGAGAAAAACTAAGGGTAATACTGCTCAATGCCAGAAGTCTAAACCTCAAGATGCACGCCCTCGAAGCCCTCCTCAGTATGGAGAACATCGATGTCTGTGCTGTGACTGAAACCTGGTTCAAGGCTCCTGAGAGCACCCCAGCACTATCAGGTTATACCTCATATCATGCGTTCCGGCCCCAAAATCCGGACTGAACCACAAAAGGAGGGGGAGTATCCATATTCATAAAGGATACCCACACCTCCAGGTTAGTGGCAACGCACAAAGCATCAGAGACCATCCAGGTGCAATTAACCATAGGTAAAACTGCCCTACAGTTTGTAGCATGCTACAGACTACCTTCTCAAACTGAGGAAACCCACACAGCCTTCCTGAAGACACTGGAGAGTATGAATGTCTCTCCAAACACCATCATATTGGGTGACTTCAACTACCCAAACATAAACTGGGAACATTACTCAAGCCCCAACACCCTAGCCCAAAGGTTCCTGGAGTTCATAAACTCAAATGCTATGGAACAACTAGTCACCATTCCCACAAGAGGAGAAAATATACTAGACCTGATCATCACAAACATGGGGACAAAATGCTCCACACCGGAAGTATATCCCTCATTGGTGAGATCAGACCATAAATTAATCTCATTGGAGATCCACATCCCGCCCCCACCCCCAGCAAAAAAGACCACAGTGAAGAACTTCTCAAAAGCAAACTTCACACTTCTTAAGACTGGAGTGGTATCCTTCAAGGCCCCCGAGCCAGTGGAAACCATAACCCACGCTGCTGAAACCCTTACAAATGCCTTCTACGAGCACCTCCAAGAATGTATGGATCAAGCAATCCCTAATAAAATCAAGACCCTTTCCACCAAAGGCAGGCGCCCGGTCTGGTGGACCCCAGCCATAAACAAACTCTAAAACAAGAGGAGAAAGCTACCACATGATAGAGCAAAATCCCTAAAAGGGAAGGCATCTCTGATCAATACTAGCAAAAAACTACGATCACTCATAAAATCATCCAAGGCCAACTTTAAGAGAAAAATCGCTAATGACACAAAAGACAATCATAAGGCCTTCTTTAGCTATGTTAGAAACCTGGGTGGAAACTTCCAGATATGCTCAGAATTAGTCCAAAATGATAAAAAAATCACTGAACCCACAGACATTGCCAACATACTGGCAGACAGGTTCAGTGCAAATTTCTCCCCCCCCCCCCCAAAAGGAGAAATATCTATCCCACCAGAGTCTAGCCTCCCAAACATCTCAGATGCCCAGGTGAGAGCTGCTCTCTCTAAAGCAAAAAACACAGCATCAATGGGACCGGACGGTGTCCCGGCTGTGTGCTACACGAACTCAATGAGGAACTAAACCCACACATAAGGCTGCTGTTTAATCTTAGCCTTACTACAGGATATGTACCCAAAGAATAGCGTACGGCAACTGTGGTCCCACTCCACAAAGGCGGTGCTTCTACAGACCCTGGAAATTACCGCCCCATAAGCTTGACGAGCTTTGTCTGCAAAGCTATGGAGAGGATCATAATGGAACTCATAAATAAAGACATTGGGGACCTACAGACACTGGATCCTACCCAATTTGGCTTTGTCAAGGGCAGATCCTGCCTCTTGAACTTGGTCGACTTTTTCAAAACAGTCACTAAGGCCATTGATGAGGGTAAGGCAGTTCACACAGCCTACCTTGACCTAGCAAAAGCGTTCGACTCAATACCCCACTCGGGCATCATAGAAAAGCTCACCAGCTTAGATGTAAACCCATATGTCACAAGATGGGTTGCAAACTGGCTCAAGGACAGAACACACAGGGTTAGAGTTGCTGGTACCATGTCAGACTCTAAGCCGGTCACAAGCGGTGTCCCACAGGGCTCAGTCCTGGGCCTCCTCTTGTTCGGCATTTATTTTTCTGAAGTGCAGGCAAACATAGGGGGATTGTGGCTGACAAAATTTGCAGATGACTGCAAACTGGGCACCATAATTGACACTCCATCAGACACAGACATCCTCCAGAGAGGTCTCATAGAAATGGATAACTGGTGCCAGAGCCATGGCCTTAAGCTAAATGCCAAAAAATGTATAGTCATACCCTTTGGGAAAAACAAGGTAACCCCTAATTACCACATAGGTGGTAATCCATTAAACACGGAAGAAGTTATCAGGGACCTGGGGACCCAAGTTGACAGTAACCTCTCTTTTGACACTCACATTGCCAAAGTGGTTAGGAAAACCTTCTACATTGCCCACCTGATCATGAAGGGATTCACATCCAGATCAGGAGAGGTCATTGTACCCCTGTACTCTTCACTTATCAGACCAATGATTGAGTACAACGCCCCATTCGAATGTACCTTACCCGACACCTGCAGCAGTTGGAAAGACCCCAAAAGTTCCTCACCAAAAGGATAAAGGGGCTCAAACATATGTCATACGATGCCCGACTGAAGAAACTCCAGCTCTATTCAATCGCATACCGTCTGCTCAGAGGTGATCTGTGCCTGACATACAAGGCCATGTCCATCCCGGAATTAATGGACATGCTCCACCTCAAAAAATCCAAATCCACCAGAGCCACGAGAGCAAGAGACTTAAACCTCAACACGGATATAAATAGGATGTGCTGGAGGGACAGATTCATCACCCAGAGACTCCCTACACTATGGAACAGAATCCCAGTCCATGTGAGGCAGAGCCCCTCACTGACTCAGTTCAAGAAAAATCTTGACGTGTGGATGGGAGATCGTAGGTTTACCCCGGGAATCATCTCTGTGTCACTACTGGACAGAGGCACAGCAAACTAATGGGTATAGTATTCTCATCCTAAGGGGTGGTGAAAGCCACACACACTCTGGCTAGGCTTATAAATGCCCTAGGGCGGATAGCCTAGTATGAACCTATGAACCTATGAAAACCTCCCTTCCCCAAACTACCTGCATACAATATACCGACAATTCAATGCTAATCTGTGTTGCTTCCTCTCCAACTGAACTTCAAAACAAGACACAAACAGTATTCACCTTAGTGGAAAAATGGTTCCACCAACGGTGTCTCCTCTTGAACCCAAAAAAAAAACAAAACAACTACTATTTATGCCCATACAGAAGACCCCTCCACTCAGTCTCTTACGTACATCTAATAATGGGACTGTAATCACTCCCAACACTACCACTAAACTCCTAGGTGTAACAAGAGATAATAATCTCAACTTTGACACAGACATTAACCTAACTATTAAATCTGTTAATAGAAAACTTGGTTTCCTTTATAGACTCAAACCATTTCTCACAGCCTCAGCCAAGATTACCATTGCTCAAACTCACCTGATTTCTACCCTTCTCTATGCCTCCCCCATTTATACAAACCTAACCAAAAGCAATTTAAATAAACTGGCAACTTCTTACAATAACATGGCCAGATTTGCCACAGGTGCCCCATTTAGAACCCACCACTGCCAAAATCTAAAACTACTAGGTTTGCTGGAAATACAAAATCAGCTTTTCTTCCAGCAAATCACCTTTACCCACAAGATCTTGCACCATCCCACAAATACACTTATTCTCAGTAACCTCCTCAATTCTTATTAAAACCTTCCAACCCTACGTTCCAGAAATAGGTTACAGGTAGCCACCTTAAAATCTAAAAACAAATCAGGGGGCTGTCTGTGTTCTAACTTGGTTGGTAAAATTTGGAACAAACTCCCAACTGTACTAACATCTACTACATCCACCCATCTTTTCAGGAACCAATT
This sequence comes from Protopterus annectens, assembly GCF_019279795.1. NCBI lineage: Eukaryota > Metazoa > Chordata > Ceratodontiformes > Protopteridae > Protopterus > Protopterus annectens. The sequence goes on from NC_056731.1 coordinate 975,497,855, forward strand.
AAGAACTTTCTTAAAATCCCACTGGCTTTGCCCATGCAACAAGCCCGATTGATACGATCTTCCCTTGCCTTTAGCCTTTAGCCTTTTTTACTCCAAATCATTTATCTTTTCTAAAAATATATATATTTTTCTCTCTTCATACCCATCATTGTGCTGTGGCAAGTTCCTCGACACAATATATTACCTGACTAATGCTTATATTTGTCTCTGCTAACTGTTGCTCTAAATGACTGAAACAAAAATCTTCCTGTTGTTACCCTAATGCTTATTGCTGCTGAAATAACAAGTGTAGATGAATGTATAGTTATCAAAATGTTTTTATGAATGCATAGTTATCTATTTGCTGTTTGTATTCTTTGTATAAACCTTTCGTTTCTCTGAGCTTTTCTCCTCGGGCCTCTACTGAAAATGGACATATATCCAGTTAGACTAGCCTGGTCAACAAATGTAAAATAAATAAATAAATACATTGTAGTATCTCCAAAGTATAATCTCATAATAACAGAGACTCTTCTATCTCTTTAATTCAGTTGTCACCAACAGAACTGTAACAATAAAAAAACAAATCCCCTTAGATGGATTATTTAAATCTGAGCTGCTGTTCTTAACCATATTTGTCATGGATGATTCCTTCTTTCTTGTTTAGTTAACTTCATAGAATGCAGTAACTATAAGTATTTCTAATAATCATGCAATGATAATCCATACATTTTCTGAAAAAAATAGCTATGTCACTGTTAAACTGCTACTCACTCTTCCTGTCATATCTTTAGGGGTAGTTATATCCATCTTCATCTAGTTTGGCCAGTATATTTTAAGTCCACCATCTGGCAAAGGGGAGCATACTCATATCAGTTTTTTTGTACCTCACAGATGAGATATCTTATATTATTTTCCTTAAGACAATGTATTGTATGCTAATAACATGCAACTGTTTGAGATGCTTGCAAAGAGATTTAGGAATTTCTGGTATGTTGCTATAATTCAGCATAATAAGCAACTTTTATTTCATGAAGGACAAAGATGATCTTTACCTTTTTGTCAAATTTAATGTCAAGTAATTACAACATCATATCGAACAACATCAGATCATACACATCTGACCATTCAATATATTGCATAAAAAATGATTCAGGGACCCTACATCTGCCATTATTCCACATGGGTTGGCATAATGTTTAAAATGTTTATCTCACAGGCAAGAGGTACAGGGGTTGGGTCGCACTAAGTAAAATTGGCTAGACTTAAGAATTATCCTCAAGTTCAGCTTGCCAATTACATACCTATGTTACCTATGATGACTATTTCTCCACCTTAATTAGTCAAGATCCACTACATGGAATATACCCATAGGAGTCATATATGGGGTAAACTCTGGTTTTATGGGCTAGGCTTGTAAGGGCCCTTAAGCCATTATCCTAGTAATGTCCTATGAACCTCTGAACCTATATAATGATATATAGTGCAGTATCAGCATACAGAACATCCTGACCATATACAGTTTGCCCATTATTGAGAGTATTGTTCTGTTTCATATGTGGGGCCACACATAACATTTCACCTAAAGTGGTTTGACACTAAAGTCAGTTATTCTTCTTAAATTAGCATAAAGCATGATAATTAACTACATGGGAAGATTTTGACACAAAACTAAGCACAGGATTTCCACTTTAGATCTGTTTGTCTGATAAACCTTATCAACAGAAAACCTCTTCATTTTCTCTGAATATGGTTTTAATCCAGAAGCACAAATCTCATGGAGCTAGGAACTAAATCTTCTGTTTAAGGGGTAAAATAACATATTTGAAGTTTGCATATTTAAATTACTAAAGATATCAGAGCTGTGCCTCTTGTGAGTAACACAGAAATTAGAACAGGTCAATTAAGATTAATTATCTGTGAAATGAGGGTGGAGCTAGGAACTAAACCTTCTACTGAAGGGATAAAATAAAACATTCCAAGACTTTTCATAGATAGCTGTGAGGGAAAGTTTAGTTTGTGTTTGCTTTCATGTAATTTATATTGCTTCATTGTCTTATTCTCCTTTGTATATTCTAGTGCATTTTCTTTACATTGTGTTTTACTTCTGTTCTGCTTTCAATTGCATATTTAAACTAGGAAACAGACCACAGCTGTGTTATGAGTCACACAGAAATTACAGTTCCCTCCACCCTCCCACCCCAATGCTGTTGTGCTTTTAAAGTCAAGTGTCTATCTAGTCGCCTGCTATTTAAATTTATTGGCCATCCCATTGTATTTCATAGAGCCAGAATACTAAGTGCCCAACCCCTTCTACTCTCTCTTGCTTTTTTAATATTAGGTTCATAGGTTCATAGGTTGGTACTAGGCTATCGGCCCTAGGGCCTATACAAGCCTAGCCATAACAATCCCCTGGCTATTTCTTCCCACACTATTTACTTCCCTGGTCCCCTGTCTAGCAGGGTGACTGACATGATCCTCGGGGTGAATTTCCTTTCTCCCATCCAATCGTCAAGGTTCCTTTTGAAGAGGGCCAAGGAGGTGCTCTGCTTGACATGTATGGGCAGTCTATTCCAGAGTCTGGGGAGTCTCTGGGTCAGGAACCTATCCCTCCAGCATGTTTTGTTTATTGTGATGACAAGGTTTAGATCTCTGGAGCGTGTGGCACTGAGAGATTGGGATTTCTTTAAGTGTAGCATGTCCAAAAGCTCTGGGTTTGACATGGTCTTGTATGTTAAGCAGAGATTGCCTCTCAGTAGATGATATGGGACAGAGTATAGCTGGAGCTTTTTAAGGTGGTCAGCATAGGACATCTGCTTTAGGCCTGTGATTCTTTTAGTGAGGTATTTCTGCGGCCTTTCCAGTTGTTGCAGATGTCTTGAGAGGTACATACCAAATGGGGCATTGTATTCTATAATGGGTCTAATGAGGGATGAGTACAGTGGGACAATGACCTCCTTTTTTCTGGATGAAAAGCCCTTAGTGATGAGGTGTGCCACATAGAAGGATTTCCTGACTGTTGTGGTGATGTGGTTATTGAAGGTGAGACCACTGTCCACCTGTGTCCCTAAGTCTCTTATCACACTTTCGGTGCTTAGTGTACTGCCACCTATGTGATAATTCATGGGTACATGTTTTTTCCCAAAGGGGATAACTATACATTTCTTGGCATTGAGCTTGAGCTCATGGCTCTGGCACCAAGCACCTGTTTCTGTAAGGCCCTTTTGTAGAGTCTCCACATAATTTGGGGATTCAATAATGGCAGCCAGTTTGCAGTCATCTGCGAACTTTGTTAGCCAGAGTCCCTTAGTGTTGGCCTGTACTTCAGAGAATTTGTTGCCAAACAAGACCGGTCCCAGGACTGAACCCTGAGGTACTCCACTTGTCACTTGTCTGGAGTTGAATTTCAAGTCAGCTACTTTTACAATGTGGGTTCTGTCAGTAAGCCAGTTGGCAACCCGTCAAGTGACATAGGGATTAATGCCCAGCTTAGTAAGTTTATCTATGATTCCAGAGTGTGGGATGGTGTCAAATGCCTTGGCAAGGTCCAGATAGGCTGTGTGGACTGCCTTACCCTCATTCACGGATCTGGAGACTGATTCAAAGAAGTCAATCAGGTTCAGGAGACCAGATCGGCCCTTCATGAATCCAAACTGGGTGGGGCCCAGTGTTTGAAGGTTGCCAATATCCTTGTTTATAAGTTCCATGATAATATGTGCCATGGCCTTGCAGATCAAGCTCGTCAGACTGATGGGATGGTAGATCACGGGATCCAAGGTGGATCACCCCTTGTGTAGTGGGATAACTGTAGCTGTGCACCACTCAGTGAGAAAGAAGCCTGAGGCAAGGGTGTGATTAAACATGACACTTAGGTGCGGTGCCAGTTCATTTTGTAGTTCATGTAGTACACAGCCCAGGATGTCATCTCATCCCATGGATGCTGTATTCTTAGCTTTGGAGAGTGCATTTTTTACCTGTGTGTCCATTATTACCAGAATTTGGCAATCTTCCGGTATTGAGATGGGAAGTTTAGGGGGTGAGAGGGGGGTGAAGCTGGCACTGAATCGATCTGCCAGGATATTGGCAATAGCCTTGGGATCAGTATATTTAATGCCATTCTGTTGTAGCTCAGATCAGATCTGAGCATTGCCATTTAGATTCTTGACATAGTTATAGAATGCCTTGTGGTTGTCTTTGGAATCTTTGGCAATTTTATTTTCGTAACTAGATTTGGAGGATTTTACGAGAGATCTCAGCTTCTTACTGAGGCTGGTAAGGGAGTTTTTTGCATCATGCTATTTTCCTCTTTTCTGTAACAGTTTCTTCCTTTTGTTGTAAAGTTTGTTTATGGCAGGGGACCACCAGATTGGCTTCCTTTTTTTGGAGGAGAGCATCTTGGTTCTATTTGGAATGGCACGATCCATGCATGAGTGGACGTGCTCGTACAATGCCATAGTGTAGGACTCAGCAGTCGAACTTTCAGTTTCCGTCTGCATGGGTGTCATGAAGAGTGTCACTTCTGACTTGAGTAGCATGAAGTTGGCTTTAGAGAAGTTTTTTGTGGAGGTTTCCTTACTGGGCAGTGAGGGTGGGATGTAGATGTTAAGGGTAATTAACTTATGGTCTGACCTGACCAACAAGGGGGTGACCATAGATGTGGAGCTTCAATTTCCCATGTTGGTAATTACCAAGTCTAGGATATTGGAGCCCCTGGTGGGACTATGGATTAGTTTATCCAGGGCATTGGAATTTATGAATTCCAAAACCGTTGGACAAAGGTGTTGGTGCATGAGTAGTTTTCCCAGTTAATGGCAGGGTAGCTGAAATCACCCAGTATTAGGGTGTTTGGTTGTATCTTAATATTTTCCAGTATGTTTAGAAAGGTGTAGTGAGAATCTTGGGGCATGTGGGGGATCTGTAACAAGCTACAATTTGGATTGCAGTCTTACCTAGTGTTAGTTGCACCTAGAGAATTTCAGATGCATTGTTTTGGGCAACTAGCCTGGTGGTGTGAATATCCTTGGTGAATATGGACGCTCCTCCACCTTTAGTATTTCGATCCTGGTTTGGTGGCTGAAAAGTGTGGTAAGAGTTGTAGGCTGGTATTGCAGGGGTGCTCTCTGGTGCCTTGTACTAGGTCTCAGTTACTGCACAGATATCGATGTTCTCCATTTTTAGGAGTGCCTCAAGAGTGTGCATTTTGAGATTTAGACTTCTAGCGCTGATTCATAGATTCATAGATTAGTACTAAGCTAACTGCCCTTGTGAGCCATTTAAGCTTAACCAATTATCCCTTGTGAGACTCAAACCCTGCACCTTGTGTTTGTAAGGCAAACACCTTAACCATTAGGCCACATTGAGTAGCATTACCTTCAGATTTTGCAGGCTTGTACCTGTTATGGTGGTGATTTTGTCTTAAGTGGCTCTCCCATTAAACTGCTAAAGCTTGAGTTACCCCCTCTTTCATTTCTAACTGCTTAGTGCACACTGTAGCCCTTAAGATAATAGTCAATTTTCCATCTTATCTGTAAAGTCTGCAACATGTAGTTCAATACCCCCAATTATTAGAGAGCACACATTCTGCTCTTCAGTAGTCATCTTGGGATTAGTGCTTCTGTTTTGCTCCTGTTGAGAGAAGGAACACAGAGACATTATTTCCTGGAGACTGTTGATCACCAGAAAGCCTGATAATTGCTTCATAAGTGTCAGCTTGGAATTTGTGCTTATATTTTGCCCCTAATGAGAGAAGGAACAGAGGGTATTGATTCCTGTTTTTGACTGGGCAATGAATGTCTGTATAGAACCTTCCTGATTGGTCTGGTTGCTATTCAATGCATCTACCAAGAAAAGGCTACAACAAACCTACAGACCCCTGCATATCTTGTACAAGACTGTTGATCATCAATGAGCCTGTGGCCTGCTTCTCATCTCAAGATTGGAGTTACTGATTTGCTTCTTGTATGAGGAGAAGTAAAAGGATATTGTATTCCAGCAGCGTAAGGCTGTGCTGTGAGCAGCACTAGTAGTATCCATGCAGGAGCCAATCAAGCAAACTCCCTTTTCCATCATTCTTAACAAAGCTTTCTTTTCAGTAAGTACTGCTTGATTAGTTGCTGTCAAACCAAACTTCAGTATATTTCCCTAAATTCTTCATCCATAAATCATCAGGTTCTACTTATTAGTTTCCCCTTAAATATCAGGTAGTGCTCTGTATAGACACACACACACACCTTCAGCTGACATTTTTCCTGTAAAACCAACCTTGAAATTTCCCTAATACCTAGCTTCACAAAGGGCTACTAGTTTGCAGTGAAAAGCACTTCCCCAGGATTTGGAAACAAAATACTCCTGACATTACTTTATATTCTTACTGCAACTGTCTAATCGATAAAAAGGGTCTGTTGCCTTGGATTTGAACTTTCTCACTATCTCTGTTACCAGTTTGATGGATATGGGCACCCTGAGGCAATGAATAAATTGCCTCATGTTTAATGGCAGCCAGCTAACTCTCAAATAAACTGATAAGGTATGTGAGAGATGTATTTCCATAATGTCACTGGAGGCAAAGCTCTCACATGAAAATACTCCTAATGTCATGTAAGTTGTCAGTAGTACCCATGCTGCACCCATCACACAAAGTTTAAAGCAGACACATAGATCCACATATGCTGAGACACTTATAGGTTACCTTCCTAAACCCCAAAGACCTCCGAGATGAAGTACACATAACAAATACTTTCAGCATCCCAGAATTCACTCTTTCAAAAGAATACTCACATCAACGCATTGAGCCACATTTCATGGAGCCTCTACTTCTAAGCCCATAAGGCAAGCCACCCAACAATCCAGCATTCTGGCCATTGGAGACTCCATTGTGAGACACCAGGCTGAGTAAGGAGAAAGTCATTTTCAGTTGCTTATCAGGGGCCAGAATCTGCCACATTACATATGCACTCAGGACATTGGGCCAGAAGTACTCACAGAACTCAGTCATAGTCCATGTGGGTGTAAATGATCTGAGATGTATATCCTTAGTCTCTATGAAGAGACACATCATGGAGCTCTTGGAATATTTGTCTCAGTAGCTTAGCATCAAGCAGCATTTTACCTTCTCCACGGATGATGCCATAATATGAACAGAAGATGACTGACTCTAACAATTGGTTTAGTTACTGGTAGTGAAATATTTGCCAGCAGCTAAGGCGATCGTCAACAGACAATGTTGTTTTGCCAGGGATGGTCTGTAACTCTCTCCGCTAGGCTTTAGAATAGTGGCTAAAGAATTGTCCTCTCCATGGTGCCTTTTTTAGGCAATGCCAAATAGAAAGTACTTCTGACATAGCAAATCAAAACCAAGAAAATTTAAAGGTGTTACTTCTCAATGTTAGGAGTCTAAATAAATAACTCAACTTTGACATAGCAAATCAAAACCAAGAAAATCTAAAGGTGTTACTGCTCAATGTTAGGAGTCTAAATAAGTAACTCAACTTTGTATAATCCCTCCTCAGGTTAGGGAGAATTCTGACATTTGTGCAGTCACTGAGACATGGTTTAAAGCCACCCAGTGCACACTGGCAGTACAAGGCTATAATGTCTTCCACACATTTAGATCAGTTACTACACACCTAGGGATCACCATAGGCTAAATCCCACACCACTTCCTTGCAGGCTATAGGTCCCCCTGTATGACACAGGAAACCCATAACAAGTATTTAAACTTATTGGAAACAGCATCCAACCCAATACCATACTCATGAGGGACTTTAATTAACCCCATATTAACTGAGAATCATATACAAAACATGCAGGTGCAAATATTCCTAGATTTTGTAAACACAAACTCTGTGGACCAGATTGTCAGTACTCCAACCAGGGGTGCAAACTTACTGGATCTGGTCCCCACTACTATGGGAGAGTGCTGCATGCCACCTAATGTATTTTTTCTCTCATATGATCAGACCACAAAATAGTCTCCTTTGAAGTGAAAATAAAACTCGGGACCTCAGTTAACCCTGGAATGTTCAGGAGCTACTCTAAGGCTAAATTCTTACCATTAGGTTATAACCTGACAAAATTTCAAGCTCCCATAAACCCTGAGGACATTGCTGCCTATGTGAAACTGTTCACAGAGCCCTACACAAGCATGTTATTAGCTGCATAGAAGCAACTGTACCCACTAGGAAGAAGTGCATAAGTAACTCAAAAACAAGCCACACTGATGGAATCACAACATAAATAGGCTGCATATCAGATGGAAGAAAATTAGGGCAACAGCCTTTCCTCTGCACAGAGGCTGGCCATCTACAGATCCCATAAATTGCAGACCCATAAGTCTCCCTGGCTTATATGCAAAGTCATGAAATAGTTAACATGGAAATGATAAATAATGACATAGGAAACCTCCTAACACTGGACCCAACTCAATTTGGCTTCATCTATGGCAGGTCATGCCTACTCAGCCTGGTAGGCATCTTTGAAAAGGTCACCAAAGGAATGGATGAGTGCAAAATGGTTCACACTGCCTAACCTGACCTGACCAAGGCATTTGGCACAATACCTCAATTGGGCATTGTTAAAAAAACTCAAGATACTAGGTATAAACCCTTGCGTCACTTGGTGGATAGCCATCTGACTCACAGATAGCACTCAGAAAGTTAGAACAGGGGATTCCACATCTACAGATAGTCCATTTACAAACAGCGTACCTCAGGGAATGGTCCTAGGGCAGCTACTTTTTGGCATTTACATCTTGATGTCAATTCCAATGCCAGAGAACTCTGGCTGACTATATTTACAGATGATTGCAAATTTGGAGCAGCCATAGAATCTCCCATTGACAATAATGTTCTCCAGGAAGGGCAGACAAAAACAAATAGCTTGTATCAGACCCAAGGGCTACAACTAAATGCCAAGAAAGGCATAATAGTATCTTGTGGTAAGTTATTCACCCTTAATACCTATCATGTTGACAACAAACACACAAGAGCTGACTCAGTTGTCAGGGACTTGGGGACACATATAGATAGTAATCTAGCTTTTGACCATCACATGTCTACAGTAGTGAGGACATCATTCTACATTTTTCAACTTATAAATAAAAGTATGGAATCTGGGTCCAAACCGGTCATTGTTCCACTGTATTCTGCATTCATCAGACCTGTCATTGAGTACAATACCCTCTTTGGTATGTAACTAACCAGACACATCCAACAACTAGAATGTCCACAGAGGTTCTTCAAAAAAAGAATACAGGGCACAAGTAACATGTCCTGTGCAGACTGCCTCAAAGCCCTATCCCTGTATTCTGTCTCCTACAGGCTGCTGAGGGAAGATCTATGTCTGGCATACAAGACATTGTTAGACCCCCACCCATAAATGACCTCCTGTATATCTACAAAGCAAACAGCACCAGAATTAGACATTCTAAAGACTTCAACCTTGCTTGTGATATAAATAATACCTGCTTGAGGGACAGGTATGTATCCCAGAGACTACTCCTTCTCTGAAATACGGTCCCCATCCATGTGAAGCAGAGGTCCTCCATAACCCTATTCAATTGTAACCTGGACAATTGGATAAAGAACAGGAAATTCATCCCTGCTTTGTCATCTTGTTCTCTAATGGACACAGGCAGCCTATAAATGGTTCATCTCCTACACCCTTGCTTGTGAATGTTTTATCTCTCTAGCCCCTGCTTACACTTACCAGGGTATCAGAACTTGTCAGAGATTAGGAATGCATGGCTAGGCTTAAAAAGGTTTCTTGTGTTCATTAGCGTAGTATATACCTATGACCCTATGGGAACCTTATAGTACTGGGGATATTGGACTCTGGGTGCCTTGTCATTTCATTTTAGTCCCACAGAGAGAGACCTTCTCACCAATCACTTGTCTGGCATAGCCAAAGACAATGATACATCAGCTAATAAGAACAATGATGCTCTCAAAGAGTATCGCCAGTTTCCTTTTTGGAATGGAAAAGCATTGGGCAGGTAACCATTCATCAAAATTCCTGACATTGGACTATGACAAATTGCTTGGCTCATGATCATAAACTCCCATGGAATTCTGTAAGCTGATACTTATTTCCAGTGCTGTGGCCATCACATACAATCAAAAGCTTTTTCTGATGTCAAAAGATACCCCCACTGCTAGATGTTCCTATACTTCTCAGCAAGCGTCCAGGAGTCTTATGCTCACAAATGATATCCTGGAACAAATTTTGCCTCTGTTGATGAAATCAAGTTGGGTAATAACCCATTACATAAATATGAATGCTCAGTGCAGGGACCAAAGTGGAAAGTGGGAAATGACTCCAAAATCAAAACGTAAAAGGTTTAATAATAGTTAAGTGCTTTCTTCCCTGTTTCAGGGACTTCGTCAGAACATGTGTGTTAGGGGCATGGCTTGGACGGCAAGCTGCTAGCAGCAAAAACTTTAGCTCTGCCTCTTTTCAGTTCTTCTGACAGGATTTTTTTAGTCTTTTTTCTCAAAAACTATAAATATAAATAAACCTTTTTATATCTAAATTAGATCAATACCAAAGTCAAGAAGAAACAAGTGTTTGGAAGTATTTGTGGTTTTAATCCTGACAGCACTCGATATGTCAGTTTCAGTCATGAGTCACTCCAAAGCTTCTTCTCAGAAAAATGCAATGAAGAAGGAAGTACAGTCAGTTATTACAAGCATACAAGACCTTTCAGTCAAAATTGATAAACTGGAGAGTAAAATGGGCAACATTAAACAAGACAGCAAGAAACAACTGGATTTACTAAACAGTGTCATTAATTAACATTCTGACCAAATCTCATCCATTGAAGAGTCAGTAAATGATACTGATGGAAGACAGGATGATAATCAAAATCAAAATGGATTTCTCCTAAAACAAAATACTTTATTACTGGAAAAAGTAGAAGATCTGGAAAGCAGGTCCAGAAGAAATAATATAAGAATACATAGAGTGCCAGAGAAGGAGCAAGGCAACAATATGTTATATTTCTAAACACCTTATTACCAAAAACT
>NC_056731.1:975513854-975573854 GCF_019279795.1 Protopterus annectens
GGGAACATATCCTGAGCCTACCATAGTCTCATATTCACTTTTACTAAACAAAATCCCTTATTAGTATTTTTAAGGTTAAGTTACATTTTAACATATATAATTATATTTGAGACATCAGTTATGTTATATATTGTAATAATATGAGATAGTTTTTGTATTCCAAAACAAAACAATGTATATGTATGTATATGTATTTATATAACTTATTCTTAGCTTAACAGATAAAATTATTTTGGGGGGAACTCACTTATTTTTTTACAAAACTGTTAAATTTATTATTAAGGAAAGTTTATGTTTCAATACCTTTTTGATGTTTGTTTTTGAAGAAGAAGTTAATATCTCTGAGTAGAAGCATCCATTTTTAGCATATAAAATTTGATATATAATATATCTTTAGAGAAAGTATCAATGGACAGTGATTAGATAATATGTGGGTGATGATTGAAGGTGGTTTGTATGACTTGGTCATCAAACCAGGAATGCTTTATTCCATGTTAGCTGATATAAATAATTTAGAATCTAGAATGTTAGTAGTTAGCCTATTAATAATGTCCATGACAAAACTTTTCACATGTAAATATAGATTTTTTGCTCATAACTGTAATTTAACTCTATCAGATTTGTTTTAGAGTAGTTGATGTCTACTTATAAATGTAGTTATTTGACTATCCACAGTCTTGATAAACCTATAAATATCTTAAATTAAATAAAGCTCAGCTTGTTTTTTTTTTTTTTTTTTTTTTTTTTTGTAAGAAATGCATTTGATGAAAAAAGACTTAGGTTATTTTTTAAAGATTGCACAATACTTGTTGATTCACATTTCAGATCTAAAAGAAGAGGCACTCTATTACTCTAGAAGAAATAATTTATTATACCTAGAGTAATTAATTCCTTATTCTGATGAAAATGGAATGTTGTGACTGGTAGTTCTGGAAATCAATAATACATTTTACATGTTTGTTAATGACTATTAGATTCAAGGAAATTGCTGTAACGTGGGAAAAAGATTTAGATATCATAACATTACATTGAAAATGTGAAATTTTTGTGTCTGGTGACCTTAACTGCATTTTGGCAAAGAAGGATACTTCCAAATAGAAAAAGGCTAGATTATCTTCTTCTGCTAAGCAGTTAAATTATTTTATAGACTCAATGAATTTAAGGGCTATATGCAAAATAAAATCATCAAACTCTCTCAGTTATAAACAATACTCATACTGACTTAGTACCCAAACGAATACAGATACAATCTTTATGTTTAATAGTTTATATTCTAAAATTGAAGAGGTTTTTGATAATTTCCTCTCCTTTATCTGATCATAATGCTGTGTCTTTTAATTTTAAAATAACATCTAATGATATGGTTTATTGGTAAAAATTCCAGCTTATATTATAAAAATTGAGGGTTTCAGAGATTTTTTTTAATGAATTGAATTCATTTTTAGAATTTAACAACAATTGTAAAGTTTCTGATGTTATTTTATGGGTCACATTAAAACATTTATATATGAGAGAATTAAACACTGGTATATTATAAAGAGGAAGGCATTGGATAAAGATTTAATGGATTTACAATTAAAAATTAATAATTTAAATTTAAAATTAAAGACTAATTGCATGTTTGAAAACTCAGAATTGAACGTTTTAAATCAGAAGTATATAGAAATATTAAATCATAAAGTTTCAATAAACATGGAGAAACTTAAATTACAGGCTTATTGCATTGATCCCAAAATGTACATAGATTAGCCATTAGATCTAAAAGAATTTCTTTGATATGATTTATATTATTTATATATAAATTGGGGAACAACATTAGACAAACAACAGATTCAAGTTAAATATTAGAGGGTTTTAGGAGACAATATGAATCAATTAATAACAGTAACTGATAGCTTTCTAGAGGAATATATTACACACAAATTGACTAAAGAACAACATTTTAAATTAGATAAAATAATTTCTTTCAGTGAACTAAAAGAGCAAGTTAAACATCTAAAAAATAATAAAGCTCCTAGTTTAGATGTCATAATTCCTAAATTATATAAAATGATTCCTGATAATATTTTAAGAATAGTTTTAAGAGCAGTATTTGAAGAAACCGGAAACACTCCAAATATCTTTGCCTCCTGGACATTTGCATTGATATCACATATGTTTAAAGAACATAAAGACCCCAAATTATTTTTTTCTTGCTGCATATCACTTTTGAATGTTGATTATACAATTTGTTTGTCTTTTATGGTGGAAAGATTAAATCAGATAATGTCAAGACTAATTGAAGAAGACCAAGCAGGATTTACTTTAAACAGGAAAATAGAAGATAATGTCATTAGACTATTATGTTTGATAGATGTAGATAATAAGAGAAGAAAGGAACTCTCAATTATAAGTTTGGACTTAGGTGAAGCCTTTGACTCTATTAATTGGGTATACTTATTTAAAGTACTTAATGTAATTGTTCTTTAGAGTTTATAAATTTAGTAAATAAACTATATAATGGTTCAGTATCATTTGTCAAAACTGGGCCATTTATGTATAAATCTGTTAAAATGCTGAAATGCACTAAGCAGAGATGCCCATTATCCCCTCTTTTGTTTGCCCTGTGAATAGAACCCATTGGTAATTTTATTAGATTGAATACAAAGATAAAGGGGTTTTCTTTGGATGAGAATTATAGTTCTAAAATCCAGTTGTTCACAGATTATATTTTATTGAAAAGTGGGGATGTTGAATCTTCATTACAGCATATTCTTAGCTTTGCATTTTGAGAAAATGTTGTGTTCAAATTTTAATCATAATAAAACTGAAATGTTGTTAATTAACAGAAAAAAAAATGTTCTTGGAAAAATTATAAGGAATTTAATTTGCAAAATAGACAACTTAAATACTTGGGAATTATCACAAAATCTGGTTGGAAAGAGTCTGCCATAGCAAATTATAAGTCTTTAGTTAACACAATTTCAAAAACAATTGATAAGTAGAGTATTTTTTCTTACCATGGAGGAAAGACTTATGTCAGTAAAAATGTTAATATTACTGAAATAATATTCCTTTTACAATCTTTAATTTTACTCTCATCAAAAATATATTAGACAAATTCTATATTATTATTTTTTTTTTCTGGTTTCCTCAAAAACCAAGAGCAACTTTCAACTGGCATGTTAAAAGATGGGAATACAATGGAATTGGTTTCCTTAACAGTGAATTATACACTAAGGCTGTTACATTAGACATAGCGAGTCATTGGTTAAACTCTACATATAAGTCAAATTGGAAAAGGATTCATGAAAATATCTTAATGTCAATTAAGATACCAGAAATAAATACTGACTTTCACACAGATATAATTAAATTGTATTGGGTTATAAAAGATTTTAGTTTGAATGCTAGAAAATATTCTGCATCTATTCCTTTTGTTAACTATATCCTAACCACATTTTAAACTGTGATGAATAGTAATTATCTTGTGAAAGATTTGTTGGTCTTGGTGTTTCCTAAAGCCTTCACTAATAATTGTTTGGAATCATTTTACATAAATAAAATGCTAGATCTTAGAAATAAATGCCTTACATTTCTGGCACCAATTTTTAGATGGCAATAAATTTTATAATGCAGACTATCTTTTGGCTAGGTATATTATAATTAATGGTTAAACAAACAAACAAACATTGCATAAATGCATTAATAATAAGATACAAATAGCATTAACTATGAACCCTGAAGCCATACCTGGAATATTACAATTTCTCTTTATGACTGATAATGAAATGGTCAAAAATAAATTTTGTTTATCAATAATTTATAAGATCTTAAAACTGATTTTACAACATTTGATTTATCTTATGGGACTACTAAACAGGAAATAACTTTTTTTGTCCAGATGTTAATAAAAAAATGTTAAAATCTATAAGTAGAAACATCTCTTCTCTTCTTTGAAAAATTTTTCTATGGACATATTTACATATAAGTTTCTTAACTCCACATACATTGCCTTTAACCTAAAAGAAACAAAATATATAAAATGCTGGAGATGTGATGAAGTTTTAAATTCAAACTGGCTCCATATGGTTTCAGAATGCAAAAAGGTTGTACTTTTTTGCTTCGACTTCAGAAGTTTTATAGAGTTATTGTGGTCAAATAATTTCTCTATTACAAATTCTTTGATTCTATATAATGTACAAGTTCCTGACTCTATACCAAAAATACAAGTGCCTCTCCTTTGGGTCCTTCTAGCAATTGCTAGAAAAGTTATCACAATAAATTGGAAAAGTGAAAACAACCTCTCATTTAACAAATTTATTGGTTTAGGAAAAAACATGTAATATGGAATTGCAAATTGGTTATATTAGGACATCAGACATTATGCATAAACACTTGCTATGGCTAAAGCTCAAGGATTTATTTGTTTAAATGGGTTTATACAATGTTTATTTTCTTATGGACTTTCTAGATAGTTATATTTTATTCTTTTAAAAGAACATTTTTAAAAGAACATGTGTGTTAAATTGCAAAAAACACATAATAACTATATTGAAGGTATAACTAAACACTTATGAAAGCCTTCAGGAGAAAAATACATGCAGAACAATTATATACAAAAATACACAGTCTTACCTGAGTGATTATCTAGAGAAAGCTTGAGAAAGATGATTGTAGAAAATATTAGTTATTTCCTCTAAAGCAAATATATTTATTTTGATTGGTAAGGTGTTCTTGTAATGATTTGTTTAAAATTTTTGTAGTGTTGATAGCTAACATATTTCTGTAGGTAGGCAATTCTAGATAGCTGGTCCAAGTAAAGAGAACATCTTTTCTCCTATGGTAGTCTTCAATCAAGGTCAGACGAGTAATACACCACTGATCTGGCTAAACCTTAAGTGATGAAGTTGTTTATTAAAAGGAAGATTAGTTCATATTGGCAGGAATGTTAGTTCTATGACTTTGAAGAGAAGACAGATAAAAACGAAGTCATTTAATGAGTTCACAATGATGGATTTGAGAATCTGCTAGGTATGCAAATCTGAAGATCGCATTTTTAGTAAGTGCATTCTTTTGAGTATTGCAAGATGAGGGTAAAGTCAGCAGGGTTAAGCCATATTCAGGGAGGAGTACATTCTTAGCTATAGCAGTACTTGTTACTGAAACAGCAGGTGTGAGATAGTGTAGCAAAATGTGAGTTGTAATAGAACTTATAGTGATTTTATCTATACGAGTGCTGAATGTTAGAAAGATATCAAGAGTAATGCCTATATATTTGCATTCGATAATATTAGGGATAATGTTATCTTGTGTGTCCTTAAGAGGATATGTGATTAGCCGGATACTTTATTGGGAGAGATTAATAGAAATTTGCTAGTTCCTTTAGGACTAATTAGGAATTTATTGGCAATCACCTCTAAAACATGTACTCTCCACTACTCAAGAGCTGGACCCAAATAATCTTTGGGCACGCTGAATGGGTTAACCAAAGTTCTACCTTGCATTATATCTGAAAAATGAGTAAACTGGCATGGTTTAGTGAAGCTGTTTTGTAGTTTTCCCTGCAATTCAGTATTTGGCTTGCTGGCTTCTATTAGTGAAATATCATTAGTGTATAGAGTAAGCTCCAGAGAAAGTTGATCCATTATCAAAACATTATGAAATAAGAAGAGGTCAAGAGGAGAGGATTTTGCATAGACCCTTAGAGTACTCCCATTATGAGGATGCTTTGGCTTGAGTATTGCTTACTGAAGTAGACCTGAAGGATGTGTCAGTAAGGTAGCATTTGAACCATTTAGTAATGTTTTCTCAAAAAGTGTGCCTTTTCAGTTTGTGCAAGAACACTTCATAGCTGACAGACTTAGATGAATGTCATTTCAGCAAAGATTCCTGCTGTGATTAGTCTCTCTCTCTGTATGTATATATATATATCTATATATATATATATATATATATATATATATATAGATAGATATAGATATAGATATAGATATACTGTTAGTGGCAGAAAGTGAAGCAGCAGTTGTACTAAGAAGCCTTGCTAATGTTCAGAAAGTAGATCATGACTGCTAATGCACTATAAAGGAGTCTTTCAAAGATTTTAGAAATTGGGCATAAATAAGTGATCGCTTGGCAGTTTCTCTTTCCCTGATGAATGTCTTTCTTGTGGGGTTTATATTAGATATTCAAACGTTTAAAAGTTTGAATCACTAAAGAACAAACTTTAGTGATCAAACTTTTAAAAAGTTTGAATATCTATAAAAACAAAATTAAAAAAAAGGTAAAGGATTTAAGCAGTGGGGGAGTAAGCCCCCCTGCACCCCCCCTGCTACTTAAATATACCAACTCTGAGATCGGACTTCAGTGTGTACAGTACAGAAACAGAGAATTTCCCATTTCCTACACTGTAGCGCAATCTTGGAGTTGGTATATTTAAGTAATGGGGGTGTGGGGATTGCAGGGAGGCTTGCCCCCCTGCTTACACCCTTTAGTTTTTTCTTTTCTTTTTTTTTTTTTAATTTTATATATATTCGAACTTTTAAAAGCTCGATCACTAAAGTTTCTTGTGCAAAGGGTTAATAGTGGAGTGCATGAAAACTGAGGGATGATCCCTGTTAAAAGGAATCATTGAAGATATGGGAGAGTGTCTGGCTATGCAATCTGCTGATGCCCTAAAGAAGGTAGGGTATAGGGTACTGAATTTAGCAAACCAGAGACTTAAGTCTTGTATTAGTTTTTTGGTGTCATTTCCTGAGATTTCAGTGAAGTAAAATATTGCTATGTATTCTGATTGTGGATAGCACTGGGGATCTTGTTATCATTTAAATATTGTATATTCTGGTTACAATTGAGGAATGTGTTTTCTGTATCTCTGATAGAGGAGAAGAGAAATGCTTTGTATTCTTCAGCAAACATAATATTAGGATTGTCAACAACAAAACCAATGAGTGAGTCCCAACAGTTTTAGAACATGTACCACTTCATTTTAATAATGTTGATTATCAGAAAAATGTACTAAGACAGAAGGAATCTGTTCTAATCATGAAATATGGTACTTTGGTTCCGTATGGTTTAAATAGGGAATGTAATTGGCAAAGCCTTATTTAAGGCTATATCTTTAAATTTTTCAGTTTTTCATGTTTTAATTGAACAACAGTTTAATTTAATGTAATTAAATGTTTTACAAGTGTATATAAGTGGTTTTTTAGTGACTGTTAACTTTTTTACTCTAAAAAGGCTGTTGGCCGAGGCGCTAGAGAGACTGAAAATTAACCTTGTAAATATAGTGAAGTTTATTAATAAATTTATCCAGACTTTGAAAGTAGAGCTGGGACTCACTCATTGGTTTTGTTGTTGACAATATAGTTGGTTCTTTTTCCTGTTGTTTATTTCAATATGACTAGTGAGTCCATGTGCTCCTTTCCGCGTATATTTAGAGAGTCTGGTATGGATATGTTTCAACGCAATGGTGACAATTCTGGTCATGTCAATGTTCTAACAAATAATGAAGTTGAACCTGGTTTGACAAAAATGATCCCTGAAGGTCCAGGAGGTTCTGGTCTGGGTGTTATGAAAAAGTGGGAGAATTCAAGAATGAGGACTGCCATTAATCCATTTGCTACGGTAGGCAAAAAAGTTACCATACCTGATAATCCTGATGCACAGGATTTATGTACAAAATTGGAGAAGTTAATATTTAAAGAGACAGCGGTGTTTTACAATATTGGTAGTCTTGAAAGATACGCGGAACTAGACATCACACCTCGTGGTTTAAGATCAGTTAAGAACCCTTCTACACCATTTGATCTTAATGATGAAACAGATCAAAAGTTTCATGAACGCTGGATAGCGGCTGCACATCGGTGCAGTGTTGAATGGGTTTCAATTTTAACTGAGAGAGATAACATTAAAAAAGATAAACTTGTAAATGAAATGAAACATGTATGTGATCAGCTAGTGAGCTTAACCTCTAATACCACTTTGGAAAATTTCCTGGTGGGTATAAATACTAAATTAACCAACTATGAGAAAGATCTTATTGATCGTAAAAAATATAAGTTAACTAGAGATATTAGAGACTATGAACACAAGAGGGCGTTTGTGTTCACTAACAGCCAGAGAATTAGAAAGAAGGCTGTTACGTTCCAGAGAGGAAATCCGGTGTCTGAAGCGTATAAAAGCAAAGGCTTCCTGTCTGGTGAAAGTGGCGCGTCATCGTGGGAAGAAGATGATAGAGAGAACTTTCCTGAACTGCCAGGAGCCGCGAATTCGGAAGGTTTCCAGAAGACATTCTCGAATTTCAATGGACAATATACGAACACCAGGAAAAGAGGCTGGAATAACTCAGAACGCCATAGAGACTCGGGCGATGGACATTTTAAAAGAGGTAGATGGGCTTGAATTTAATAATGAAACTGTAGTTAATAATTATGTAATTAATTTGTCCAATTATGTGTTGGATAGTGTTGAAATGGGTATTTTGGAAAAGGGGCTGAAATTTGTTCCTACCTGCTTTCCAAAAAAATATGAATTAAAAACGGAACTATTTCAACTATTTCGTAAAATGAATCTTAGAGAATATTTTTGTAGACATACCTCTAGTCTTTCCACTAATGTTAACAGTTCTACTGTGGAAATATTTAATAGTGATGTAGAGAGTGACGAGAGTTTTTACTCTTGTACATCAGATAATGAGGATATAATTAATGCATACAGCACTTTTAATACAAGTAGGTTAAAATCTAATAGCTCTTTTTTACCTCCGTATAAAAATGCATTAATACATAAATTTGAATGTGTATTAAACTTAATGGTGGAAAAAGAACTAGAATGTTTTTTGAAACAGATACATCACTATAATTTGACCAAAATAGAGTGGAATAAATTACGAGCACTTAGTAAGAATGAGAACATAGTTTTTAAGTCCTCAGATAAAGGGGGAAAACTGGTCATATTAAATGCTTGTGATTATTATGAGATGTGTATGAAACATCTTGGCAACAAAGATGTATATCTTGAGACCGATGTAACATACATAAAGAAAGCAGAAATTGACTTTATGAATTTATTACAGAAAGGAATTAGGTTACATTATTTTACAAAGTCTGATGTTGACCAAAAAATAATTATTAAAAATACACAAATGGCAAGATTTTTTTGTCTGCCGAAGGTACACAAAATTTAGATAGCCCTCCCGGCCGTCCAATTGTGTCAGCCCATGGCTGTTTTACATATAACATGTGTACTTTATTACATGAAATATTAATTAATAAAGTTTTGACATTACCTTCCTATATTAAAGACTCTTACGACTTCCTTCAAAATATTAAAAACATATGTTGGGAGGAAGGAATGTACTTTATTACTGCTGACGTAGAGAGTCTATATACAAATATCTCCCATTTCTGGGGATTAGAAGCTATTAAGTTCTTTTTGAGTGATTGTCCTAAAACCCACTACGTATTAGAAATGGTAGAATTTTGTTTAAAAAATAATGTTTTTGAATTTAATGGTAAATTATATAAGCAATTAACCGGAACAGCGATGGGAGCAGCATTCGCTCCAGCTTATGCTAATCTATTTATGGGGATGTTTGAAAATGATTTTTTTATATAAATTACATTTTTTTAATACACATGTTATAAAATATTATAGATTTATTGATGACCTTATTTTAATTTGTAAAGATGGTTATGAAATTTCTGATCAATTTATATATAAACTAAATATTAACCAATATGGTATAAAATTTGGTGATGTACAGATAGGTTCTGAAATTAATTTCCTGGATATTTCTCTTAAAGGTGTTAATAACCAGTTTATATACACCAGTATACATAGAAAATTTGATGAAATTAGTTGGAAAATGTGTGGGAGTAGCTGTCATCCGATACATACTTTAAGAAGCATTCCCTTTGGAGAGTTTACTAGAATAAAAAGACTTAATTCTGATGTCAATGTAGCTTTTGATGAGTCTCTGAGAATGGCCAAGTTATTTATTAATAGGGGTTATGATGTCACTGCAGTTAAAAATAGTATTATAAAAGTGTTTAAAGAGAGTTTTCATATAAAAATAAATGATGGAGAATACAACAAACACAGATATAATAAATTTACAGCAAATGAAGAAAAAATATTTTTTGTAACAAAATATACAAATTTCTCTAATATTATGAATGAATTAATTAGACAATATTGGAATGTTATTAAGAATGAAGTTGATTCCTTAAAAAATATTAAATTGATTGTTTCATACAAAAAAGCTAAAAGTATTAGGGATTTTCTAGTCCATAGTATCTTTAAACAACCTAAAATTCATGTAGTTAATAATATGAAAGAGTTAGGAACTTTTCCATGTGGCAGCTGTTCAGTGTGTAAATATATAGTAACTGAAGTAGAAAAAATTAATGGAAAAAATTTCACTGTTAGGGCCAAATATACATGTAGAAGTAAGGGATTAATTTATGTTATTTTTTGTACATGTAATAAATATTACATTGGTGAAACAAAGAGAATGTTGGCTGACAGAATAAAAGAACATGTTAGAGATGTAAAGAATAAAAAACTAACTAGTCCCAATGCAGAACATTTTAATTTATGTCATGGTGGGGATATTAGTTGTATGAAAACAACAGTTTTAGAACGTGTACCACTTCATTTTAATAATGTTGATTATCAGAAAAATGTACTAAGACAGAAGGAATCTGTTCTAATCATGAAATATGGTACTTTGGTTCCGTATGGTTTAAATAGGGAATGTAATTGGCAAAGCCTTATTTAAGGCTATATCTTTAAATTTTTCAGTTTTTCATGTTTTAATTGAACAACAGTTTAATTGAATGTAATTAAATGTTTTACAAGTGTATATAAGTGTTTTTTTAGTGACTGTTAACTTTTTACTCTAAAAAGGCTGTTGGCCGAGGCGCTAGAGAGACTGAAAATTAACCTTGTAAATATAGTGAAGTTTATTAATAAATTTATCCAGACTTTGAAAGTAGAGCTGGGACTCACTCATTGGTTTTGTTGTTGACAATATAGTTGGTTCTTTTTCCTGTTGTTTATTATAATATTAGGATTGCTTGCATTTTTAAAATATATTGCCCAGGGGGAGCTTTGCTTAACCCATTCAGTCTGCCCAAAGATCATTTGGGTCCAGCTCCTGAGTAGTGGAGTGTGCATGTGAGTAGGGTGCTTGCCAAATTAGGAACTGAATGTTGGAGACTCAATCATAAAATAAAGACGGAGTGAGAACTGATTAAAATTCAGAGTGAAGGACTGGCTATTGTATATTTATAAGAAGTTAAGATGTCTCAGAGAAGAAAAGAGAAGATGAAGAAGAAAAAGGATTTAAATTGCTGAGGGTAAGCTATGCCTAGTAAGAGTGAGAACATGAGCAGGGGATATTAAATATAGAATGGAGGAGTCATTGTATGAATAACACGTGGAATAAGAGACTGGTAGATGGGTGGTATGCAATGATGCTTTTAAAGACAGGAGAATAGTGGTCCATACTGTAGCCCAAATAAAGATAAATGTGAGGAAATGCCAGGGTGTGTTGAGTGACTGAAAAGGAAAAAAGGGAAAGGTGATTTGGTAATTTTGGATGATGCCTTTATGGTAATACTGGAGCCAGAATTGGAAAGGTTATTTGGGAAGGTGGAGTTGAATGTTAAATATCAGAAATTCTTCAGGATAAAGGATAAGAGTTATAAAACATTGGGCAGAAACCGGGATAGAGGAGTGAAAGATGAGAGGCAGTTTACTTTTAGCAAACATGAGGATAAGTAGACAAGTAAATCTACAGGAGTTTGGTAGATGAAGAAACCTTGGTGAAGGGGAGACAATAGTTTTTGACAGGAGAATGTAAGACCACTACGTAGTGAGTATATTGTGGAAGACAGGGAGAGACAAAAGGATAAAAAAGGTGTAGATGGAATCCAAGTAAGTGGAATGGAAAATATTATGTAGCATTGCTGAGGAAAATGGCTAGTTAGGTTGTTTAAAAGAATAAGCCAGATGAAGGTTAGGCAGTGATAACTGAAAGGGATGGAAATGTGGTTGCTTGAAGGAAAGAGATAATATCTACAGGAAATGGCAGATAGGTGGAGACAGGAAAGGATACATTTAGTTTGACATGAGGCAGGAGCAAATAGAGATAAATGACAAGGAAACAACAACAGTAAAGGAGTATTTTTCAAAATGAAGAAGATAAAAGTGACACAGAAGGAAATGGAAGAGTTGGAAGAAGAGCAGATGCAGACTACACATACATCTCAAACAAAGTACCTTACTGACCCTTTACAAGCGCAGTCTTGATGACTGGATGGGAAACTACAAATTTGTCCTAGGGGTTCCACCATTGTCCCTCATTGACAGGGGTGACAGGTGCTGACTGGGGTTTCTTTTTTTGGAGATAAACTCTTGGCTAGGCTTGTAAGAGCTCCAGGGCCCTTAGCCTAGTAACTTCCAATGATCCTATGATCCTATGGAAATAGAGAAGAGGAAAAATGGAGCCACAAATGGGAAATTCATCTGAAATTACTGTTTTACAGACTTGGGTATTTCAATAATAAGGTGCAGCTGGCTGGAATAGAATGGGATGAGGGACAGAAGACTATTCCAGATGAGGAGATAAGGGAGGTGTTTGACAAGTTCTATGAGAAGGTTTATAGAAGAAAAGAGGTGGGAGAGACAATATTTGGGGAATGGGAAGATCAAGAGTAGAGGGAGAAAGGTAGGTGAAGGATGCAGAAAACAATTAGCCAGGAGAGACTGGGTTGTGAATGACCACACTAGGTTTGCAGTCCAGTAGATCTTTGAGGAGCCTAGCTCAAATTCGCAGTTGGTCAGTTGCTCCCAAGCACTTTCTGATTAATTGATTGCTTATGATTAGAAAAGCTCTGTATAACAGGAACTACATCTCACAGCCTTAACCCTCTGCACCAACGCCAACATGAGAAAAATAAAGAGAAAATGGATTGTTCAAGTGGTGTACAAATGGACGATTACAAGGCTGTAGGGTTGCAGATGGGAGGGTGCATGCCAAATCAAGTTTGTAGGGCAGGTGAAGAAGGTACAATGACAAAAGTCTATGTAGCAAGCAATGCTAGTTCTTAGAAAAAAAAGTGAGAAGGAGGATTCAGCAAATTTTAGGACAAACTTATTATGTAATAATAATTCCAATATCGGTGACACAGTGGATAGCACTGTTGCCTCACAGCAAATGTTCATTGGTTCAATTCTTTGCTGAGTCGAAGGTTAGAGGTAGTAAAGGTAAGAATGTACATTAATGATTTATTTACTAAAGCATGTGTATATAAATCCATCCCCAGTTTGGTTGGCAAGATACAGAAGGTATCTGATAGGTTTATTTGGAGAGAGAAGAGAAGACGAATGATATAAATAAAAACAATGAATCTGAGGAAGGTTGTGCTTGTGATATGCAGTGGCACAGGGCATGGAACAAAGACTAAGCCATTTAGAGAATGAAAGGTCCAGATGAACATGTTAAACGACAATGGTAAGAGGGGAGAAGCTCTATTTAGAGAGAGATAAGGAGAGAGTGCAACCAAGGTAGACCTATAAAGTTCATGAAAGGGAAAGTAAGACTGCAGGGGACAAGGCTTAGGAATGCAATTGACATCAGCAAGTTTCTGGGGAGATGATGGGAGAATATGAGGAAAATGGTTTTGATTTGCAGAGCAGTTGCAAGAAAAAAGGGAAGAAAAGAACAGTTTGAGTTTTAAATAGATTAGAAGGGTTTCTGGTCTGAAGAAGAAGGACTGGCAGGTATGCCGAAAAGTTTAGAGGAGAATTGTAATGGGCAAGAGAAAAGGAGAATAGGAAAGATGAAGTGGAGTATTAGGAGGAAAAGGGTGTGAATTTAAAGTAAAAGAGAAATGAAGGATCTGGTGAATATATATAACAACTTAGTGGTGGAGAGTGAAAGAGAGAGAGAGAGAGAGAGAGAGAGAGAGAGAAGTGATTGGTTTTGATAAAATGAAGAAAAGATGAGTTAAGAAAATGAAATGTAGGTGACAGATGAGAACTGTGGAATGTGAAATCCTTAACAGACTGAGGGCCAAAGAAACAGTTGATGAAGTTACTATCTAGGTAGTATAAGACTCCAGAAAGATTAGGTAAGGAAGCTCAAGTGGAGAAGCCAGAGAGCTGGACATTTGAGAGAAAGAGATAGAAAATATCCATGTGTTGGAACTGTAAACTGTTTCCAAAAAGATTCACACAGTATAAAGCAGATATGGAGTAGGCTGTATAATAAAGAGGTTGAGGATAGTTAACTCACTCACTCCAATGGAGCTCAGGAAGTTTGCACTGTAACTTCCAACGGGGGGAGCCTAAGTCTTTTGACAAAATCAAATTATGTCCTCACATTTCAAACAAATGTTCATATCTCTGGAACCATAGGGGTTATGAAAGATGTATAAATTGCAAACCCTTCAGCACAAACTATTTTTATAGTGGCAGAATTATTTAGGTTCTACATCTTAAACTGAATTTTATAAGTCATAGTAAAACACAGTAACTATTATATTTGAAATATGTTGTAAACAACTTACAATATCTCAGCAACCACTCAAGTTACACACATACTGTTAGCAGTATTTTATTCATCTAGCTGAGAACTTTCATATTTTGCTAAGGAAGGGTCTATATCACCACACTGAAATGTGAATTTGCAGAATACGAAAACATCGACATGTAAACAGCGAAATACCCATAGCCGGCTTTAGTCACCAGCGAACCCTGCAGTCGCTGGGGGCCCGCCTCTTCCTGGCAGGCCCCCAACCACAGCAACTTATCTTATCTTGATATTTTGTAGCATGTCTGTCAAACTAACAAAAGCTACTGCAGCAATCTTGCATACTTAATAAACCAGGTGGGTAGCAACTCTTATTTATATCTCCTCTAAAATAACAAGATATGTCTGGTTATAGTAGCACCCACAACATAGCCAGCTTTAGATACCTGCAATACCTGTGGCTGCAATTGGGTCCCTTAATCATCCTTGACTGTTTGGGGGGCCTACAAAAGCAACTGCTGGATTATGCTCTTTAATCTGAACAGGGCTGTGGAATGACTCTGTTAGGATAAAGCAGATAATTAACATAAGCTAGATTAACAATAGAGAGATCAACAGCTCAGAGTGACTGATTTGAGTGCAAACCTTGTATTTTATGAAGTGCTGATGCTTCTTTCCTTTAGGGATATTTTTTTTTCTTTCAGGGAGTTTTATAAATACTGGTAGAACACAAGATATTACAATTCTCAACTTCTTTGCAGAAAGATTCAGCACAATTCCAAAAATATTAGCAAAATAAAGGCTCAGAATCAGGAACACATTTTAAATATTACTCTAATTTGCTTAAAAGTAACACCCTTTGAATCAACATGACTTTTTTGGATAATGCAAAATATAAACCTCTGATGCCTGGAATTATTGACTGCACTCCTAAATGATTTATTAGTAAATCAAACTTTTTTTATAAAGGACAGAGCAAAATTATGAGCAAAATCAGGGAATGTCTGTGAAATTGGTGTCACAGTACCTGTGTTGCACAATGTATTGCTATTTGCTGAAATAAATACACAACTAGTATCGCTATGGCTTGTGTGTATGTGTGTGATTTTGTACTGTGCATACAGTCAATAATACCAGAACACATACATTATTCTTCTGGGTATCAGTGAAAAATGTAGCTAACAAGTAATTATATTTCAAAAGTAATGCATAAAATATATCACAGAACATGCAGACACATCAGTCTTTAAAGAGTCTGGTGGTCCCCACTCCCCAGACTGTATAAAATGATACATCCTTCACTGTGTGATGGCCCCACAAAAGCTGTTGTTGGTTGGGGACAAACTGAGAAAAAATGTATTACTTTTCTGATTACGCTCTTTAACCTGAACAGGGACACCCCTGTTAGAATAAAACTGATAATGGCCTCTGCTCTCATCTGCACCCATTCTAATACCAGTCCTGCTCAGCTGTGTGTGGGTACTTACGTAGTATTGCAACCAGATTTGTGAGGTGGCATAATTGGTCATGTTTCAGTTCAACAGTGTCTGTTAACTTTAAAAGGGTTTGGCTGCACTGTTAAGAAGTCTTCTGCTATGTTGCTAATGGGTTTGGAAGAGGAATAAGGGGGCAAAATCAGGTTTTTGGATAGCGTGCTTTACCAACATCACATAATGAATACAGCAATCACGACAAGTACTGCTTGTTGTGACAGTGGGGATGAATGCCCATTATTTTTTGGGTGTAACATCCTGGGAAATGCTTACTACTTACATTGGGAGCCAAAGTTCATACATCCAATGAAGTATGCAGACAAATGAACACACAGCAGTCACAGTGATGTCAAGAAATCATACTATTATTTGCCCACTGTTGTCAGTAAAATGATCATTCACACTGTTAAACTGCATCCAAAAGCCTGCAGTCCTTAGTCAGATGATACAAAAAGGGAAGGGTATGAGGAATAAATGCATTCAGTTTTACTCACCAGTCATGTTGCCTGTCAGGGAGTAATAAGTAACACTTTTAACCACTTTTCAAAGGCAGCACTTCTGTTGTTGAGAACCTGTTCACTCTGCTCGCAGTTCCATGTGAAGCAGCAGTCATGTGTCTAATTTGGACAAGGGCCCTTCCTGCAAAGAGGAAATTTCAGATTATTCTTCTTCTTATATGGCAAACAATGGGCCCCAATAATGTGTCACACTTCACAGTGCCCTTCTTCCATAAACACACATACTTTCCTGGAAAATATTACACAGTACGCCACTGAAAAATTATATGGTGTGCTTACTGTGATGGATTTGAAGTCTTCTTAAGACACTCAGTCTTGCTGGCTGGACTCTGCTGAAATCAAAGTCTGGTACTATTTGCATTCACAGTCTGTTGCATACAGAAACTTGCAGAATATACACTGATGAGTGAATATACTTTGCAGCATCAGCTTAGAGCAGTAACAAATACCTATTTATAATAAACCAGATGGACTAACATTGTAGCTTAAAGTACTGTTCCACTTTAATTCTCATATAGTACAGATGATGTGAGAGATATAACATTTACCTCGGGACAAATGTGTCCCTACCAGTACCCCTAACATAACTGGATTAATACAGATCTTGATATACAATTTTAGTCATGCACATACATATACATTTTCTCTTGGTATTCTATTTTGGAGAATTGCTCATCCTGTAGAAACAATACTGATTGTTGCAGATGCTGATGCAAACTGCTGACTTAATGATATTATTTTTCAGCTTTTTTTGATAGTGTGAACATACTGTTTTTTGTCTTTAGTATTCTATTTGTATAAGAACATCTGTTCTTGTGCCAAATACAGAAAAACATGTTTTTAAGGAACACATTGTAACAGTGTCATATACATGTCCTGTTGTTTAAGGAAACATATCGTGTCCATTCTTTTTATATGCAGATAAACATGTTTTTTAAGGAAACACATTGTCACAGTGTTCTTTAAAAGCAGATTTTGCATTTTTTCTCTTGCATACATCCTGTTTGTAAGGAAAACATGTCCATTCAGCAGATTCCTTATTTTCAAAGCCACAGTCATTTAGTATGGATGCTAATCACATATTACTAAACTCTATTTCTACATTTAAGCAAGCTTTATCTTATACCTTATTTATGTTGCATATTTGTAGCAAAGTTACTTTCAACTTTAGTATATTGTTGAGCACACTCTAACAATTCCCTCCTTTTTATTTTAAACCAGAGAAATAAATTCAGCATTATTTGATAATACTTTTTCATTATGACAAATAACAACAGTAACTTGACTAGCTTTTGCTAAGCAGACTTTAATACATGTAAATAATATGCAACCAAGTATTAAATAACAATAAAAGAAATTAAAATACAGTGATTTTATTCCTGTCCATCTTGTAAATAGATTACTAAACCATTCACTCCAATCACCATTTCAGTTTTTTCTAGTATGTTGAGACACTTGTGCAATCACTTCTAAATGTGCTTTTACAAATTCTGTTTTGTCTGGAATAAATGTGCAACATTGTTCTCCTATTAAAGCACATGTACCCCCTTGGGATGCTAATATGTAATCTAATGCCATTTGATTTTGTAAAACTATAGTTCGTATAGCTGTCATTTTGACAGTAATGTCAAGGACTGCATTGAAAGTGGCATTTGCCAATACCTCAACTAGTTTAGATAGTTTTCTCAGCTTCCAGATGGCTTTTACAGCCCCATACCAAGGGAAAATACCTGCTCCAGAGATTACATCATCTCCTAAATCCATATCTTTTAATTTAATATAATCAAGATTTTGATTATATATACATGATGTATCTAAGGTGTCTACTTTTCTGGACTTTCAGTCACAGGTAATATATCCATTTTCTTTTTTGCATTTTTAATGCTTCCTTTTGGTAACTCTTTTACATGATGCATTGCTGGTACCATTAATCCTATATAACAGGTGCCATCCCATCCCTTTGGTAAACATTTATAAGCATATTTACCACAGATGTAATATAACCCATCTGATATAGCAACACTGCTATTTACCTGCCTGCCATTTACTTGCCCCATAGTAGGAGTTTTATCATGTACAACTGTAAAGTTTTTATCTGTTTTACTTCGCTAACGTAATATTGGTTTTACATTAATTTTTATCATTTTGTGGAAAATTAAATACTGCTGTGTCACTTAATATTAACTGACCCTTAATTGGTATTAAAATAGGAAAATCATGAGAAAATACTCCACGTACTGGTATGTGGTTGTGAAAATTTATCATTTCAATTGTTTGAATACAATTGCTATTACCCACTGGAACAGTTCCATTTTGTTGAAAACATGTGATCCCTGCACTATTTCAGATAAATGTACTCTTGCTTTATGTAATTTTACATTTATGACAATCTCCTGTTTCAATTATTAATACCCTCCAAATACTAAGAGAATTTAGTGGAATAGGTATTAGAGGCATTGCCCCCCTGTTATTTGTAGTATTAAACTACATACCCAACAATTAGAAACATTCATGCTTTCTGCATACCAACATTGACTAGGCAAAAAAAGTGTTAAAAGATGGTGACCAGTCTTGTTAATTTTTCCACATTTCTTTACTCTCTCTCTTATGTAACTTTACAGTTTGATTAACAGGTTGTAGGTATAATTTAATACTAAGAAATGCAATAATAATTAGTATGATAGCTATTATCAATTAAAAAAAAAACATCCTTTAACTAGAAATTCCATTGTTGAATCATATTGCCTTTGGTCATCCAAAACTGGATTCCCAAAAGGATGCAATTTAAACCATGTCAATTTATGGTTTTCTCTGTTGGAAACCTACAAGAGAATACATTTAATCAGATTTACATTGCTCACTATTTTTGATCATTCCCAGTTGATATTTATGTACCAAAATTGTTCTGTTTTTCTTTTTTCCTTTGATTTTGTACACCAATTTGTTCCACTACTTCGAAAGGGCCTTGTCAATTGCTAGCCCATGGTCCTTCCGTTTGGAATGTTTTTACCAATACTTTGGTTCCACAGGGAAGGTTTTCTTCAGCTGGTAATATTGGCACCTTTTTCCATAGATGGAACACTTGCTCCCTTGCATTATAGTCACATATACTAGTAAGTTGTTTTAGCCATTCCTGATGTTTGCTGATTTCTAGCATGGGCCTACCATTAGGTACATCTGTGTCAAATGGTAATTGTATGGGCATTTTGTGGCCTGTCATTATTTCATATGGGGAAATACCTGTTTTGCTGTTTGGTGTCGCTTGAATATCCATTAAAATACCAGGCAGATGATGTACCCATGTATTACCCTTTTCCAAGCATGCCTTTTTTAGATGTTATTTTAACGTCCAATTTATACACTTTACAATGTCATTAGATTATGGACGGTATGGTACATGAAACCTTTGCTGTATGCCTAACAAATTACACATTTGTTTAATGAGATCACTAATAAACTGTGGGCCATTGTCTGACTCTATAAGGCTTCTGCTGTTGCCTTTGCTGTCATGGTTTTGGTAGGAATTGCTTCTACCCATTTTGAAAAGACGTTCACTACTACTAGTAGATACTTGTAACCTCTCTTTGTTATTGGTAATGGACCTGCATAATCTATTTGAACTGCATACCATGTCCCATTTGCTGGTTGTACTTAATGTAACTGAGGCCTTTTGCTTTTAGCATTTATCTGCAGACAGTTTAAACATTCTTTTACAATCAGCTTGCAGACCTTTTTTAAATTTGGGTTCCAATACTTTTCTTTTACAACTGCCCATAATTTATCAGTTCCTATACGGCCCAGTATTTGGTGATTTAACTTGACCAACTGGCGTGCCGACTGAAATGGCACATATGGCAACTGTAACCCTTTGGAGGTGGTATATGCATAGTACTCCTTTGGTGGTATATCTGCTAATCTGCATTGATCGCTTTCTTCTTTTAAGCCCTGTTGTTTTTGTATATTTACAAAGTCTTTTTCTATTGACTCTTCATCTAACTATTTTAAGACACTAACTTCTACACTGGCATACTCATATTCTGGAAGTTCTTTTTCATTTTGTGCTGCTTGTTTTGCCAGAGAATCAGTTAACACATTTAACCTGTAAGGTTCACTGGTTGGTTTTTGATGTGCTTTTACTTTTAAATTGCTATACTGTCCTTGTTGTTTTGACATTGTTATAACTTTATATATATCTTTTGATATTTCAGCATGCCAAAATGGTTTACCTACACTATCCACAAATCCTCGACTTATCCAGGTTTCCATATGCAGTCTTAAAGAATTTACTACGTAAGCACTATCTGAAAAAATGTTAACAGGACTGTAATACTTTAGCACATACAGTACTGCCTCCAGTTCAGCTCTTTGAGCTGACATATGCCCTGATAACTTGATTAGTTCAGGAGAACCCAGCTGTTGATTCTCTGGAACTATGGCAAATCCTGTCCAGTATCTGCCTTGGTCCCAATATCATGCTCCGTCTACAAAGATGGATGACTTAAAGTGATCAAAATCAGATGCTAAAAATTGCACATCAGGTGACATTATCTTTTCTAAACATGCTGTTTTCCTTCATATCCCATGTGGTTTGACAACTAGTATGTGTCCCCTGTCTGTATAGTAACAGTTTTCATTCCAAAAAGTGCCATCCATTTTGCAAAGACTGCCTGACTGATACCATCTGTAATTTTATTAATTTCAAAACTGCCTGTCAGAGCTTTTATTGCTTGATGTGGTGTTTGTACTATAATGCTGGAAAATACATTCAAATATTCAGTTTGTTTACTACCCCAGTAAATGGCTAATAATTGCTGTATACATGGATGGTAGCCCAGTTCCACTGGAATAATCTTCCTGCTAAAGAAAGTGGCTGAGCGTAATGTTTATTCCATTCTGTTGTCGCTATCATGTGACCATTCCTGTAGTAGTACCACAGACTGTTTTTTCTGCTGTTGCTTGTAGCACAAACGGTTACTTGGTGTGGGTGCAATTAATTCTATAGCTTGTGCTAGTTTTACTTTTATTTGTGAAGAACTCCACCTTTTTAGAGTGGGGATCTCATGATGACTGTGGCTTGGAAAATAAGGAAGCTGCTGAATGGACATTTTTTCCTTACAAACAGGATTTATGCAAGGGCAAAAATGCAAAACATGTTTTTTAAGAAAACACATTGTCACAGTGATCTTTAAAAGCAGATTTTGCATTTTTGCTCTTGCATACATCCTGTTTGTAAGGAAAAAATGTCCATTCAGAGGATTCCTTATTTTCCAAGCCATGGTCATTTAGTATGGATGCTAATCACATATTGCTAAACTCTAGTTCTACATTTAGGCAAGCTTTATCTTATACCTTATTTATGTTGCATATTTGTAGCAAAGTTACTTTCAACCTTAGTATATTGTTGAGCACACTCTAACAGCCACCTCGCAAATCTGGTTGCAATAATATGTAAGTGTGCACAGAAAGCTGCTGTAGATTGTGGAGGGTTTACTTCTTTAATTTTCATTACTGTCTAACCACAGAGGTGTGCACATGGGTTTATTGCAACTTTTGTTTGGGCTGAAGACGGTGTTTTCATTGTTTCTTTTACTTTTTTCACAGACCTCAGACGTATACAAAGAAGGTTACTATAGCCTGTGTAGGGGCAGTGTGTACCATCTAGGAGAAGCAAAGTTGAATAAATTACTATAATCATTATTCTTTTCACTTTCCTCACAATCACACTACAGGCATATACATAGGTAGCTGCCTTTGGCAGTTTGGGTTGAGGAGTGAGGAGTCACGTTATGTTTATGTATGTCAGCACTCACTTGAAACAAATGACACTGGCAATATGAACCTCTGCTTTCATTCCAGTCTAACACCAGAGGGATGCAGAGGCAGTGACTGTCTTTTTTTTTTTTTGAGGGGGATTAGGGATGCAGGACATATTCCCAGATTGGACCTATGTATCCAGACAACAGATGGCTTGTTAGTTTTTTGTGAGCTACTGTTAGGTCATCTTTGAATCTTAAGCCATGGGCAGCACATTTTATGTCATCCTTGAAAGAAAAAGAAAAGACAAATTATTTTCTTACTCGTGGTTTTTGTTTAGGACACCATCAGATTCAAAGATTGGGGCAATGCTCTAAAATCCATCTCAGAACACCTATATATGTTTCCTAAGTGGTTATTACTATGCTGTCTTGGTCAAGAAGGGTGTGCTGAAAGGATGCAAGGAAAACTTAAGTTGAACAGCCACATTGAATTTCTTTCCTTAATCATCATTTCTGTTCAAACTATCATTGGAGGAAAAGATTATGTAAAAAGAAAAAATAAAATAAAATGCACTTTAGAGCATATAGACAGCATTTCACCTAAGTCCAGACCTATACATAGAGTTGCTATTATGTATCATTGTTGTAAATAAAATGCCAGTAACTGTGAACATCCCCCTGTTAGATGGGTGAACATAGTGTGGTACAAAGGCCTGTCATACTGTAACAGCATTGTAGCTGAAGGTAAGTCTGTACATAACTGCTTCTAAAAGTTTGCAGCATGAACTAAAAGGCTGCTTTGGAGGGGTGGCAGTGACAGGGTGATACTTTGATGGACGTGCATAGGGTGTCCCCAAACTTGACATTTGCTGGGGACCCCCAAAATGTTAACACCAGCCCTGGAAATACCAAACGTATGAATGGTCACTTTCGTGAATTTTTTCCCCAGGGAAAAAAAATTGCTTGACTATTATTAGGAATTTGCCCTTTTCTTCACTGTAGAGCAATGTCGGAGTTGGTATATTTATTTAGGGGATTGTGGGGTGCACAGCCAGCCCCCCCCACATTGGGGAGATGGAGGTGAATCCCCCAACTAGATTAGGGTTTGAGAGTTTGTTTTGGTGTCGGTCGGTTGAGCAAATTTTTTCCTGGGAAAAAATTTGCGGAAGTGCTCATTCGTACTTTTGTGTTTCGCTGTTTACATGTCAGTGTTTTTCTATTCAGTGAATTTGCATTTCAATGTGGTGATATAGACCTGCTAAGGAGTTCTGTCTGTTTTATTTGGTTGCTGATATATTTAGAAAAATGCAAAAATTATATCTATATAAATTAATATCATAAAAACAAAGGTTAATATCTCTTTGTCTGCACTAGGTAGAGGTCAAATATTAAAACAGTTGAGTTTACCATTGTGTAAGCTTGAAGATACAATCTTTTAAGGCCTCATACATAGCATGGCTGTGGAATTATTGATGCAAATATGAATAAGCAATATTTGACTTCTAGAGGCATCAGTAGGAGTTAACTTCAGATGCACCTGGAGGCATCACTTGGATGTAATTAATTAATTATTCATGTTTTTTTAAACCAGAATGTCTTACAGAACCAAGCGTTGTAAGACAGAATGTATGGGGAGGAATGAATGGGGAAACAATTGTCGCTGGCTGGATTGCTGAAAAGGGGGCTAGAAATGGCATGAAATTTTTGGGCTATCTGCTGAATAAAAGTGTTGAAAAAGAGCAATGGATATGACAGGAGTCACTGTGCGAAGGCAATAGAAGTTGAGTTAAAAGGTTAAAATAGAAGTGGGACACAGTATGTAAAGGAATACAAGCAAAAGGAGGGAGGTGTAAAAGAGAGAGATCAGTGGGATTAGTGGTGTAATACAGAAGGATTTTAAATAGATACAGAGGAGAGTAGAGCTTGTAGGATGGTAGATAGATACAGAGAGGAGTAGAGTTTGTAAGTTACGTACAGACATTAATGGGTGTGGTAGAGGAAATATTTGAATAGTGCGAAAAAGACAAAATAAAAACTGTTTGATGTAAGGTGAGTCTGCACACGATTTCTAAGATGAACTGTGATTGTACAACACAATGACAGTGTGTATAAGTGACTTTTTTTTGTAATAAAACATGTCAGTTTTATGTTTAGCTCAGTGTTGATGTGTGTGGTTTTCAATAAGGATAGAGGAAAAATTGGACATAGAAGACAATGCAATGAGTAAGGTGATTGTACTGCAGGCTGCCTTGTATGAGTGTCTAGTCCCCACCTGGGTTATGTTGATGATCAGTGAAAAGAAGATACTGCTATCATCAGTTAATGAGGTGTCCCTCATGGGCATGCCAGTTGTCAGTGAGGTTCAAGTCCCTTGTGGAATTGGTAAGTTATTCAACTGTGTTATGGTTCCCTACAATATTGTTATTACCCAAATAGTGGTACTATCTCACAGTAATGTTTCATACTAAGTATCACATGTATAGAATATCAAGTGGTACCATTGGCCATATGCCCACAGTGGTCCACTAGTCTAGCCAGCCTGGTGGATTAGATTACCTACCATGTCATATAGCAGTGATGGAGGTACACTTTCTCTGACACAAGTAATGCATTATATGCACTGCCAGTTGTACCTGTTCTTCCTCACATCATTCCCATACCATGGAGAGGTAGACCAACAAGCATGATTGACAACTATGGAGTTACCAAGAGAAGCTAGAAGCTCTATCTCTTTATTCAGTGTCTAATACACTTTTTGATGGAAGATCTCTGCCTTGCTTATTTCAGCATTAGAGACCCAATTGTCCTGGACCTTCTGTTTCTCCACACATCCAATATCTGCACCAGTACTAGAGACAGGTATTTAAATCTTCACCAACAGATAAATAAAACATAATGGTGGGACAGGTTTATAGCTGAGTATCTCCAGATATCTGAAATAAACTCCCCCTGTATGCTAAACATAAATATAAAACAATTGACTGGATGAGTAGCTACAGATTTGATCAAGGACTGACCAATATGGTCTTCCTAAGGGAAGTTCTGCCTGAGCGCGGGTACAGACAAGGGAAGCATAGTCAGTGAGACTCAGTAGACTTGGAGTATATATGAATCTATGTTGTCTTATTTCAAGTGTATCTTGGACCATTGTATAACTGCATGTGCTATTAGGTGGTCTTGAAACTCATTTAGGACTTAACTGGTGGATGCCCGAGTTAAACTTCTTATGTCCAAGTTGGGTCTTTGAAAGTGACACTGACCAGGATGTACACAGCAGTTAGGACCCTGGTTTCCTGAAGTATTGCTCTTCCACCTACCACTTTCATTGAGTGACACAGTTGGCATCACTTGTCCAATGTCTGCTCACCCATATGGAACCTTTCTAACTTCTTCTGCATTGTAAAACCAGTATATATAATTTGTACCTAAAGTGCCTCCTAGCAAGGTAATATTGTGAGTCTGGATATCTTTGTAATTCTGTTGTTTCATGGAAGTATCACCAGTAACAATGTAGCTTATTACAAAATGCCACATCAGTTTTTGTGAATGCAGCTGTTGTATGTCAACAGATGGCTCAGGAATTTATGACTATGTGCACTTCCATGCATGTCATTGTGTGATATTCCTAAACTACATGAATCATGTTTTTTGACCATTGTGGCAATTATTTCATTTGCATTCTATTTTTGTGCCTGTAATTGGCTTATATATGTCCGTATGTGTATATATATTATATGTACTGTGAATTCCTTCTACCTGCACCTGTGAATCACTTTCTATACGTGTTTTGTTATTTAGCATGTAAAAATGCTGTGCCATTGTTTAATTGTATTTGTAAATAACACCACTAAATCAATGTTTTTTTTCAAGGAGTGTTGACTCAAACAGAATAAGTAAGTCAAATATGTATAACCTTTAATGCATATCACAACAATCCAAGCAAAGAAATACTAGCATACCAAATTACAGGCTATCCTTAGAGTTGACAGGGTACAAATCTGATCCAATTCAGCAAAGACAGATTGTTCATATATGTGTATTATTGTTATCGTGATTAATATTATTATTATTATTATTATTATTATTATTATTATTATTATTATTATTATTACTATTATTATGATTATTATTATTATTATCATTTATTTTTTTTTGTATTATTCCATGTTCCACAGAACAATCACACTGACAGATGCAAGAACTCCAAGCATCATTAAATGCACAGCTTAGAATGCAGGTCTATGCATAAATATATACTTAACGCATATAAAATACTGTCCCCACTACTCATAGTCTAATGGTGAAATTTAGATAACTATCAAAACTGTGAAGAAGCTATTAAAAAAAACTGTTGCAAAACCTATGAGTATTCTTATCAAACAGTTTTGTAATACAGAAATTATTTCCTGCAAGGGTCTTAGCAACTCAGCTTCTGATGAGCAGAAGGCTTAAAAGCAGATCACTTACTTCCACTGCATTGCTGGAGCACAGAAATCAATATAAAGTAAGAAAACACTGAAAAAAATCAGCAGTGATACAGACACTACTTTGATTAAAACTTTACAAAATGGTCAGATTTACAGGTTAGAATTAAAAATCCATAGAGATGGCTGCAGCCTGAAGCCAATGTTGCTGGCAAGCCAACCAAAGTTGGATCCTTTGAATTTCTTAATAAGTTGGTAAGCTGTATTGTAGAAATTGTAGACTCATATACAAACCAAATAAATTGAAGTCAAAATTACTGAAAGATGAACAATATGAAGCATCAAAATCATTTCAACAGTTGCAGATATACACTCAGGTCTTAACATACCATCTTCAAATGTGGATCACTAATTTTCATAATGTGGACCAAATGAACAAAATGTAGAGTGCATGCTATCAACAGCAACTGGGAAGCTTACAGCATGGTTAAAATGCATAAAATGCATTACTTTAAAGTTTCAAATGTATTACAATGATTCCAGATTATTTAGAACATGGTAAAGACACTTTCAAAGTGGAACTGTATGAATTTCTAAGACTATGAAGAACACTCCTCAGAATGCACAGCTGTGTGTTAAGTCTGAAGGTTGGTCACCAAATGAATCTGTTCTGCAGCAAGAATAGTCCCAAATAAAGGGGAGATTTCAATACATTCTTATTGAATTTCGAGATATAGTATGCAATTCCAGAAAAGTGACATATACATAGACTGTAGCAGATACACATTATTTTACAAATAGAGCATTATTGTTATAATGTTAATGTTATAGTGATCATTGTAGTGTAATGCATGCTACATCATACATACATGCAGGCACACACACACACACACACACACACACACACACACACACACACACACACACACATGCACACATACATGCACGAACAAACACACACACACACACATGCACGCATGCATGCATGAGCACACACACACACACGCACGCATGCACGAGCACACATACACACACACACACACACACACACACACACACACACACACACACACACACACACACATTGTAATTTTAAAAAGTGTAGCTTATATATGGATATATAGGTTTAAAGCTAATGAACTAGCTACAGTAATTTGCATGCAAACCATGATGAACAGATTTCATTCCAAGAGTTCATTCTAAGTAGAAACCACGTGGAGACTTTTTGCTGAAAAAGTGGGGACAATAAGACCTTTTCTGCATCTTTATGAAAATAATAACTTAGTCTTCCAGATCCAAAACATCTTCTTGCAATGGAAAGTTTTCTTTATCAGGAAATATTTTCATTCTAGTTATATTTTTAAAGCTATAGTTATCACTGTTTGTTGAAAAAAAAATGGATTCAAACACATATTTTTAACCCCTAAATTTCTTATCAAGATTTTTTTTTTGTGATGTTAAGTCTTTTTGTGATATTGAGCCTTTGTGAGTCTTTTGTGTGGAAAGCACCTTCTGAATTTAAGGTGCAATCTTTTTTACTTCTTTATCATATTTCTAGGTATTATATTTGTATTGCACCTTAAATTCAGAAGGTGCTTTCCACACAAAAGACTCACAACAAACAATGACATTTAATATGGTCTGAAGATGAATAGATTGTTGGCCATAAACTGAGATACTGCATTAGTAATGACAACATTTCAGGCCACCATGCCATGCAAGTTATTAATATGGTTAGCATAACATTTCAGCGTGTACAGTCAGTAGAATTAATATCTAAACAGAAAATCCATGCATCACAAAACATTTCAAACCTTCCACTTTTACTTTTACAGATTTTTTTATTTGTTCCTTTATTTTTTTCCATGGATGCACCAAGTAATATTTCCCTGAAAATATTGTACCATTCCTTTCTACTGACATGAGTTTCATTAAATTTTAATTTGCATAACTTAACTTTTTTCATATTCGTCTCCCTTCTATCTTTTCCTGCTCCCTGCTTCTTTTCTTCCACCCTTCATTTTTTTATATTTTGCATATAACATTTATATTTCCTGGTCTTTTGTTGACCAGGTTTGTCCCACTAGCCTAGAAACCTCTTTTCAGGGGAGACACAAAGTGTTTCTAATACTACAAGGTAGGGGGAACCTACCTTACTCTTTTTATAGGTGCTATGATATCTTTTACTTCCAGTTGAACTAACACCAACTAAAGCAGAATAGGACTCAGTTTAATATCTCATCTGAAGGACAGCATAGTCAGGCATATAGCATACTCCCTTATGCTGCACTGTCAGCAATCAATCTACTTGGTGTGGGAATAGAACCCCCATCCTTCTGCACTACAGGCAAGTGTGCCGCCTCATGCACCATTCACACTGCTAACATTTTTCTCATCATTTTTGTTTCTTTCCCTTTTATATTTATTATTA
The DNA here is from genome assembly GCF_019279795.1 of Protopterus annectens. Classification (NCBI taxonomy): domain Eukaryota; kingdom Metazoa; phylum Chordata; order Ceratodontiformes; family Protopteridae; genus Protopterus; species Protopterus annectens. The sequence continues at coordinate 975,542,998 of NC_056731.1, forward strand.
CCCAAAAATGGATGCATGGGTAATAATACACTGCAGTTTTTTTTTTAAACCTTCTACCACTTTTGTATTATATATCATCCCTCTTTTAACTGTGTTGAGTATTGACCCCCATATAAAACTCAAAAGTACCTCTAATATTCCTTTATCCAGCTTAGCTAGAAACACATACACCTCCATGAGGTATTCTAATTTTCTGAAAATGTACATGTTTAACGAACATACTTTTTTATTTAAGTGACAAATAACTTTTCCAACAAATCAGTAACTTTTTAAACTTCTTCCATTATTTCTCTCCATTTTCCTATTATACTTTCATATTCTCCATATTTCACTCCCAAAACATATATTTCTTTACTGGTATAATACATGCCACTCATATCCTTAATTAAAAAAATAAAACTCTTACTGTAATCTGGATTTTTAAACATTTTTTCAATCATTACCAAAATCTTACTCAGACAAACTTTGTTTTAGCCACAGTAACCAAATCGTCTGTATATAAAAACAGACAGATATTAGATTTTTTCCTCCCAATCCCATCCTGCTTCTATCATGCTGCAAGTGCTTATTTATATTATTGCATTAAGCAGCAATACAAAAAGACAAATGCTCAAAGGGTATCCTTATTTAAGTCATCTGTTAATTCTTATTTGGCTTCCTGTTCTTCCATTTAAAATAATGCCCACCCATGTTTTTCATAGCGCATTCTTATCAGTCAATACTTTTTTCCCCAATCCCATATGCCTCTAACATCTTCCAAATTGCCTCACAGCTCACCCAGTCAAGTGCTTTTGTTATATTGCACTACCGATCCTACTTGCATGTTTTTTTCAAAACCATATTTCCACTCCTTTTACCATTACTAACATTTCTTTCATCTCTCTGCCTTTTATGCCAAAAGCCTCATCCAGGTAAATACATTCAAAATTTTCTGCACTCTTTTTTGCATGATTTTATATATATATATATATATATATATATATATTATATATATACTATATATATATATATATATATATATATATATATATTATATATATATATATATATATATATATATATATATATATATATATATATATATATATATATATATTTATATATATATAAACTATATATATATATATATATATATATATATATATATATAATTATATATAGATTGATAGATAGCGTGTGTGTGTGTGTGTGTGTGTGTGTGTGTGTGTGTCTGTGTTTAGATAGCTAGATAGATAGATAGATAGATAGATAGATAGATAGATAGATGGATAGATATCTGTAGATATTTATATAATATACATTTCACAGTGTTACTGGACTCCAATGCTTAGATATTTTCTTTCATCTTTTTTTCCTATAAATTTAGTCACCCCACCACATAGCTCTTGCTCTTTTGCACTTTTCAACAAATTCCCATTCAGTATTCTAATGAACACATTTTTATACTGTAATCCATTTCTTTATAATATCCATTACTCAGTCAACCCAGTCATTTTGCTGATTCTTCCCTTGTCTTCCTCATAGTTTCCCTGAATTCTTCCTTTTCAATTTTCTCTTTTAAATGTTTTATAACATGTCCAGATATCCTTTTTAACTTCCATTTTCCATGTCAACTTTTTTTATCCATTCTACTTTTACATTTTTTGTCACCTCCATTATTTCTTCTTATGTATAATTTATATTACGTTCTTCATTTAACAGTGTACCTATCTTCATGTCTCTTATTTTAACTGCTTTGGCTAAAAAGGTGAAACTTCCACTTTAAAAAAAATGCCTATACATCATTGTCTTCACTTGTTTATTTTTCATGTATTTTTTCTATTTCTCTTATCGTATCAATATCTCATGTTATATTTTTTAGGTTCATAGGTTCATAGGTAAGTACTAGGCTATCTACCTGAGGGCATCTATAAGCCTAGCCAGAATGTGTTGGCTTTCGCCGCCCACTTAGATTAGTTCCCTATACCTCGGTCTATCAGAGCCATTACTTCCCTGTGCTTCTGTCCAGCAGAGCCACTGCAGTGATCCCCGAGGTAAATTTTCTGTTTCCCATCCACTCATCAAGGTTTCTCTTGAAGAGTGTTAGTGAGAGTTCTGCTTAATGTAGATTGGAATCCTGTTCCAAAGCATGGGGAGTCTCTAGGACAAGAATCTATCCCTACAGCACATCCTATTTATCATTGTGGTGAGAGTTAGATCCCTAGAGCGTGTGGCTCTTGGGGATTTGTTTTTTTTTTAGGTGGAGCATGTCCATCACTTCTGTGTTGGACATGGCCTTGCACGTCAGGCAGAGATCTCCTCTGAGTAAGCGGTATGCAACCAAGTACAGCTGGAGTTTCTTCAGTTGGGCTGCATAGGGCATATGTTTGAGGCCAGTAATCCTCTTGGTGAGGTACTTTTTGGTCTTTCCAGCTGTTGCAAGTGCCTTGTAAGGTACATCCAAAATGGGGCGTTGCAATCTATGATGGGTCTGATAAGTGATGAGTAGAGGGGCACAATAACCTCTTTTGTTCTAGATGCAAACCTTTTTGTAATTAAGTGGGCCACATAGAAGGATTTTCTAAACCACCTTGGCAATATGATTGTCAAAGGAGAGATTACTATCTGCTTGGGTCCCCGGATCCCTTTACCTTAATATCTTATGTTAATTTACCTATGTTCATCTTTAAGTTACAATTAAGTCCCCTAGTACAGTTTTGGCATATTTATCATTGCATATTTCATTACTAACATGTTTTTTACCACTCAGACATATTTGTATATGCATATCTCAATATTAGTCCAACACATCTTTCCCTTCTTCTCATAGCAACATATCACAACCCTCCCAGGCACAACTATTGTCACATCTAATATTTTTATTTCCTCATTTCATATCAAAATTCCTATCCTTGAGTTTCTCATTTACCATTTACCATATAATCTTTCTTCCCAATATTGCTCAGCTCTTTCTCTTTCTTTAGGTTTTGTTTATTCTCCACACACCTTGAGTCCAACAAACATATCTCCTCCATATATCATTCGTTTAGTTAGAAACTCCTGATATCATTCTGTATATTATTTACATTCAATGACAATATTCCTGTATCATCCTTTTCCTTTATTTGCATCTTTCTTATTTCATATTTTTTTCTTTCATCTTCTCACGACCAATCATGTTTTCATCTCTTTGATTTTGTTCTTCCCCAGTCTCCAACTCTCCCTCCCCTCCTTCATGACTTTCTAGTACTGCATACCTGCTTTTTACTTGTATCTGATACCTGTATGTCTGCAGTCTATCCCTCATCTGCCCATTTCTTTTAAGTATTTTCTATGTCCTCTTGTTCACTTATTTCCCCCATAATTATTATTTTTCTTAATTTATTCTTCACAACTAATCATCATTCTTCCATAATATTTTTTTTTCTTTTTTTTGTTCTTTCAAAGGGCAGTCAAGCTATAAATGCCAACTTACCTTACAATTTCTACATAGTGGTTTGCAGTTGTTAGAAGTATGCCTCATTCCCACATTGGCAATATATTGTTCTGTCACAATATTGCAACAAAGGTTTGCCATCTAGATCTTGAAGGCTTGAGTTGGAAATTTGTGTTGTTAAAAGTAAGTTTAAAAGTTTCCCGATGCCAAACTGGAATAATACAAAACCATAATGACAAAAGTAAGCTTGATTTGTTATTATGAGTTTAGCATTGTGAATGTAGTTCCTGGTACAGTGAGGACCGGGGAATTTACCCTTTTCCTCACTGTAGTGTGATCTCATAGTCGGTATATATGATTTGCAGGGGGTGTGTGGGGGTGCACCCCCCACATGGGGTGTGCAGGGGGGCTTTCCCCTTTTAAAATGCAAAAGGACATACAGACTTTTGAAATCTGAAGTCTGGTATGTCGAATGTCATTCATCTTGTTACTGACGTTTGACATTTAGGCTAAATGTCGTTATTTTCATAATTTTATTTCATTCTTTTGATAAATTATTTTGCATTCAAGATTTTGATGGTAAACCTGCAACAAATGTGCCCCCCCCAAAAAAAACACTTTAGGTTTTCCCCCTTTACTGACCATGACCCTTTTCTCATCTGAAATTTATGTTTGGCCCATTCATTATTTTTCTTCACTCACAATCCGTGTTACTTGTACTTCCCATTCTCCTGTCTAGATATTGATTTGATCGCACATCTCCTTAACATCAAGTACTTTACTGCAACAAATAGAAAAAAAAAGTTCTTAACTCATGGTCTTCTGCATCTGATTTTCTGACCTGAACATTTAATTATGTTTTTTTAATTGCATATTCAAATTCTGAAACAGAAAGTCGTTCCATATTGGCAACATGCTTTTTTTCTATGCTTTATTCATAAAGCTTTCTGCTAACAAATACTTTTCTAATGTCACTTCAGAAAAGTTTTCATTACCTCATTCTTATTCCTCATCTTCCATAGTTATTCTTTGCACACCTAACTCAGAATTTCAACATGCATCTTTCTAGTTCTCCTTTCAGTCTCTGTATCACTTATTCACCCTGTTTCAGGTCTATGTCCTTCAATTTGTCTTATCCGACAGCCGAACATGCATCCAGATTTATATCAGTGTGTTTAATTCTTTCTTTCACAGCTTCTTAACAGCATTTTCAAAAATCTCCTGCTCCTGTAAAAGTCTTTCTACCATCATAGCCCAATCAGCCTCTTCTCCATCATTCTGTTTCACCTAGTAGACTAAATCCATTAAGACTTGTGTTTCAAGTCCTTCTCCATGAAAACGGGTCATGACTGCCTCTGCCATTTTTGTGTCAAGTCCTAGCACTCTGCAATCACTTAGTGGCTCAGGCCAAAACAAGAGTAGGGAGAGTTCTCCAGTACCCTGGACAAATTTCGTCAAGTGAATATGAATACACCTCAAGTCCCCCTGAAAAAAGGACACTGGCCTAGTAGGACTAATCCCATAAATAAATACATTCTGAGTCCATGGTTGCTGAAAACTGAGCTCAACTTCTATAATTCCTGTAGTAGCTCAAGAAAAACATCATGCAGGATAACTTAGTGATCATGTTGTATTCTACTTACCTGCCATGGTTGAACTTCATGTGATTGCTCAGTAGAGCATGTCAGTCTATTCACATGTTTGTACAGGATATGAATATTTGATGCTATTGGGTGTCGGTTGGCTGTTATCTTGGTATATGATGACAAAACAGCCACAAGTAATATATTCTAGGTTGATATAAAGAAGAATGGATTGGATGTCTGGGCAGCGCAGTGGTGCAGCGATTAATGCTGTCGCCTCACAGCAAGAGGCTCTCCGGTTCGGTTCTCGGCTGGGGTGCCTTCTGTGTGGAGTTTGCATGTTCTCCCTGTGTTCGCGTGGGTTTCCTCCTGTTACTCCGGTTTCCTCCCACATTCTAAAGACATGCTTCTGGAGCACTGCTCCCCAGGCCTCTGCTGAAAACAGGATCTGTGGAAACTAGTCAGACATTCCTGGTCAACAAATGTTAAATAAATAAAAAAATGTCACATGGATTTGGTACATCTACAAGGAGCATGAACTATGTTCCAATGATATGACAACAGTCCATGTATGAACATTATACTGATTTGTGATTTTTCTTCACTCATAACTTGTCATTTCCCTCACTACAATTCTCACTGAGCTATAGGTCTTTGTTCAAGGGTTCTTGGGGTTGTGGTTGTTACATGTTGATATCCCAGCTAGGCAAGCTACACTATTTCTTATTACATTTTGAAATATTGAACTTATTTGATGTTATATACCTGTTTTTTTTTCCTGCACTCTTGAACAAAACTGAGTAAAAATGTGTTTTCAACCCTTCAATTTATAACAACTTTAAACTATATCATTGTAAACATAGCTTTTTTGTGAAATTTCTGTAATACTTCTGTGATATTGTTACTTGTATCTGGAGCTTTTCTCCTCGGGTTCCACTGAAAATGGACCCCTGGCTCAATTGGACTAACCTGGTTAGCAAATGACAATAAACAAATAAAAATAAATAAATAAATTGTGCAATACCGAAGAGAAGGTAGCAAAGATATTTTCCCTAGCCTGTCTTGCAGTAAACTCCTAGATCTGCACAGACATTCTCAGTGACCTTTCAGGTCTGTTTGTGTGCTTCATTGCTGGATTCCACAATAGGCAATGTAGGATATCAGGAAAATAACATAAGCCAAAGCTTCAGGGTACAACATCAGCCACTGGCAACACTTAAATAAATGCAAGTTATGATGTAAAACCTACCTTTAACATTTGTATTGTGTACATATATCTTTTTGTAAGTAAGCGTACACAGATACCGAGTGCCTCAGAGTGATGTCGCCACTTTCAAAAATGTCCTCTAAGGGAATCATCTGCCTAGACTGTAGTACCATGCATTCTTCTGGGATAGTCTGATGGTGTCTCTAATATCCTGACATCTGTTCCACACACAGTCTGGCAATTCACAAATTGCTAACTCTTCACATCTATATTTATCTCATTGTCATCATTCTCTGATGTGCACATGATGGCATATGCCTACATTTCATGTCTCTGAGTACTTGAGGCAGATGTGAATTCTCATAGAATCATTTCCAAGGCAGTCTGTTATTAAAAACTGTTTTTCACAAAATATAATGTAGCTCACAGCTCATACTGCAAGGCATCCACAAATCAGTTTGTTTTTTTGATGCAGATATCTTGGACACCCCTGACATGTCATCTAGATTGTGCTTTGCATAGCTTTCAAACTCCTAGCTCAAGAAGTCTGGATAAAACCAAAAATAAAGGATGGACAAAAGCCCAAAACCAGGGACAGATTTTATATATTGCTCTTGTACACTTAGAAAGCTAATAAAATAACTGTGTTTGCATTACCATGCATTTTCTGAAGGATTTGAAGTATGAAACTCAAATGTCTGTCATTATTTAATGACTTCACTCCTCAAGGAATTGCTGGAAAAACACAAAATTTATGAGGAACAGACCAAAAATATGAGGGACAGATGTGGACATTCTTTGAAAACCTGAACAGTTGAGAGATGTTTGCTGGAATATCATTTATTCTAATATGATTAATGCAAACACATCTTTGTCTGCAGTTGACTGGATTACTCCAGAATGTATGACTTTTGGCAGTCTTGTGGGCCAAATGTAATTCATCTACTTCCTGTACCACCTTTTTTTCAGATAACGTCTTGATATCATTTTCTGTTATGACAGAACACCTAAATGCACCTCAGAAGTCACCTATTTGGTCAATACAATGCTGGTGGGCACAGCATAGTGCAGATTTTTGAAGTTTTTCCACTATTACCACATTTATTTTGTCCATTAATACACTTGCAAATGCTAATATTTCAAGTTAGTTTATGGTCCAGATTCACGAATGGCCAAATTCCATGCAGGAACAGTATAGCAGCTCCTGCACGCAATATGGCTGCTGTGCGATCCAGGATAGGGCAGTTTTCACATGCACGAGCAGCACTATACTGTTCCTGCACTGAATTACGTTCAGTATGCAAATCACCTCATTGCTGGTGAAAACCATGCAAATGAGTTGATTTTGCGATCCAGCAAGCTGAACGAATTCCATATAGGAACCGTGTCAGTGCAAAAATGTATGTAGCCGAATACATTTTTGCATCTGACAAAATGGAGGCATGACATCTCGTGAAAAGCATGTATTATGTAGAACAGACAAGCCAATGGCCAAATTGGCCATTGGCATTAAAAGGAACATAATTTATATAAAAATAAAACTTTTATTTTTTTTGTACGATCTTGGCCATTTAAGCTAAGGGCTGCGGCGCACAAACATGGGGGTGCTGAAAATAAAACAAAAAAGGAAATAACTGCCATTTAACAGAAAATATGCATTCTGCCATTATAGTCAATGGCAGGCAGAATGTAAACAAAACAAAGGAGTATTGGTTGCCAAGGGGAAATGGTGTGCTTTGGAATTGTAACTATGGAGCTGCACACTGGGGTATGCAAATGAAGGAACCTATACTGAATCACATATTTCTGCCTACTGGAATCTTGTACCTAATTGTGCAGGTGCAGGAATAGGGAACCATGTAGGCAGGACAAGAGGATGACTTCAGTAGGGGGTGTGTCATGCTTGGTGTAAACTTATTGGAGCACTGCGGCCCATGTTTGCTCTTAGCTAAGCAGAGCTAAGGAAGGGGATGCTTCTCACATTGTTGAGCACTGTTTTCCCTGCTTAAATGGGTGTGAATGTTACGCACAGGCTTTTAAACAAAAAAAAAAAAGAAAAAGAAAAACAGGAAATGCCAGCTCGGTTAACCTGTGAGCACTGGGTATGCGTGGCACTCCTCTGGGCTTAAACAGGAAGGCAATGGGAAGGGAAAACAGCAGTAGGAAAGCAATCTAGGAGAACTAGCATAGCTGTCAGGGGAAATGTATCAGAATCAGCCAATTACACAGGCAACATCCCAGCCCAGCACAGGACTATAAACTATGCAAACCCCTATCACTTTGTTTTTTCCCACAACCTCTACACCACTGGTATACACATACGGGAAAATTTTACCTGACAAAACTAACAAAATGATAGGGGCTGCTGTCACTCTCATACATCAGTATGTGCAAGAGACTGAGGGTGGTGAAGATGTGAATGCTGATGACCATTCCACAGTGAGGAGGAGAAGAGTGTACAGACCCAGTGTAACCTTCCAGGGCCTACATGAGCTGGAGATAGTGGAGCGCTAAAGGGTGGACAGGGACATTGTACAGCAAATTGTTGAGCTGTGCTGGCCCCACCTGGCACACAGAACCAACAGGGAAGAACCCATCCCAGTGGATACCAAGGTATGTATAGGCTTAGGAATAATAGCCACAGGTACCTTCCAAAGGGCAAATGGTCACATGCCGGTGAGCACATATATTTCCCCATCACCCATGAGGCATTGATCAGCAGTATGTGTCTCTTTCACCAAATAGCAGAATACCCTGAGGTAGTGGGTGCTATGGACTGTACGCACATACACATCAAAGTACCACCTGGTGAGCGGTGTAGGGTCTACATAAACCGCAAGGGCTTCCCCTCCATCAACTGCCAGGTCATGTGTAATGCCCAGGGCATTATCTTGAATGTGTGTGCTGGCAGCCCTGGAAGCTATCACGACTCCGATATCTGGCATATGACACAGCTGTACCAGTCATTTGCCAGTGGGGACATCCCATATGGTCAACTAGTGGGGGATGCTGGCTGCGCACTGGAGCCATAGTTGATGACACTCCTCAGAAATGCACACACACACCTGAACAAGAACTCTATAATGAGGCACACGCACAAACCAGAATCATAATAGAGCATGTGATTGGAATTCTCAAGTCATGGTTCCACTGCTTGGACATATCCAGTGGAGCCTTGCAGTACTCTCCAGCTACATGTACACAAATGTTCATAGTATGTGCCATGCTACAAAATATGATCCTGCAGAAACAGCTGCAGCAGGAACAGCATGGGGCAAGGCCACAAAGCCCCCCACCATTGCCAAGGCCAGCACAGGCACAGAGTGACTTGGAGGAGGAACTACCTGAGCCTGCCCATGTAGGCAGAAGGAAGCATACCCAGGCCTTGGCAAAGAGGCAATGCATAGCACATACACTGACATGGTAGGGACCCAGGGAATTACACCTCTCTCTCTCTGACTCACACATACCGTAAAAGAGATGCCAAACATGAAACTACCTGTGCTTTACCATGTATAGGGAGTGTACCATGTCCATCCGACATAGCCCTCCAGCACTGTCCTCAATACTGGCCCAGCCACAAGGTAAGTCACTCTTCCTATCAATTACTGAATGGAGCAGTATGTTCTGATAGTTGTATCTATGGTATGGACGTGAGCATACAAGGGAATCGGGTGGCTGAATGGGATGGCAGCAGATAGTGGACACCTAAATGGGCAGCATGAAATCCATAACAAATACTGGTGTCAACATACTAGGCAGTACTAGACAAGGTAACAAATCCCACTGCAGTACATGTGGTGGCCCAAATGTGTGTCCATAGGACACAAACATGTATGTCAGTGAGGCTCACATACCCACCAGCAGCCTCAGCCAGCAGGACAGGTGCTGGTAGGTGAGCACTCTGCATGTTACCTGGAAGACATAAACAGGAAAAAGGTCACAGGGACTCATACGGTTGTCAAAATGCACATCAACAGTGCATATTACTTGCAAATATTCCACACTACACCATAACCCTCCAAGCTATTATGGCTATAACAGCTTGCATTACACTCCTGTCACTGAGCTATTTAATTCCCCCCAATGTTGGACACTTGATTACATAATCCTCTATTCTCCATTAATTTCCATGTAGAGGGTTGACACAGGGCATCTTCCATGTGGATGGTGTGTGGATGGTGGCAGGTCTGTGTTTGACTGTGCTGTGTGATGGAGCTGCGAGCACATGCCTGAGTTCATTTAGGAGGCAGACAGTAATGCTATTATGCCCCATGGAGATATGCTGTTGTTGCCATAAGTAGGCAATATGTACATGCATGCCATTGTTGAGAGGATAATTGTGGTAGATGTACATATCTCCTTGTACAACTGGTGTGGACAGGGTGGTGATGTTCCCACCTAACCTGTGTGATGCAGGTTGCCTATATCCATGGCATGTGAGTATGAGGTGTTCTTTACCCCAGTACAGGGTGAATTGTGTCATTTCCTCTGAGACTTACAACATATGTGAAGACATAGTTGTAATTGTCCTTGGTGGTGTGGATATGTCTGATTTATAGTCATAGTCAGCCTTATAGGAAGTCACCTGTGAACTTACATGCTTGCTCATATATAGGTGGACTTGCTTCCAAGTTGTTGCCTGCACGTATGTATCCATGTACAGCCAATGTAGTAACCTATTATGGGGTTTGCGTATTGCTGCTGTCCACTGCTGTTTCATCCCTGTAGTGCCTGATATATTTGCAAATACACATGTAATTACACATAGCAGATGTCCTAATTCAATTACTTGTGCTATTTCAGTAAATATATGTTAGAGCACACAGGATCAAGTTACTACAGCAACTGTGTTAGTTACCTATGCCACTACTTCAAATAAATTCCCATTTTCATGTCTTCCACCAACCACTTTGCAGCTTTGGTCCAGAGTCATTGCAGAATGGAGTTCTGAGCATACCTGTCAACTGGCTAGATTGTTTCAGGTTGTCCAGATTTATTGCGCATATTTCTGTTCTGCTTAACAGATTATTACCATTTCTCTGGTAAATCACTGTAATTATATAATTGTTGTCAGAAAATGTGGACATACATTTCATTTACCTACCTCACATCCATCAGAATATGTATGCTATCACAAAATGTGTCACTCTGTCAAGAAGAGTGCAGGGGGAAAATGACCTCTTCCTTCCTGGATCCTAATGCATTAGTACTGTGATATGCCACATAGAAGGACTTTGTGACCACAGTGGCAATCTGGTGGTCAAGAGACATTGCTGTCAACCTGTGTTCCCAGATCTCTTATTACACCTTCTTTGTTCAAAGGACTACCATCAATGTGGTAAAACATGAGAACAGGGTTTTCCCTTGCAGGAGATGACAACACATTTTCTGACATTGAGCTCAAGACCATGGCTCTGACACCAGTCATTGGTCACAGTGAGGCCTTTTAGTAAGATACCAACATCACTTGAGTAGTTAATAATAGCTCCCAACTTGCAATTGTCTGCAAACTTTTTCAGCCAGAGCCCCTTCATGTTGACATGGGCTTCAGAGAAGTTGATACCAAACATGAGAGGACCCAGGACAGAACCCTGTGGGACTCCACTTATGATTGCTCAGCAGTCTGACCTGGAGTTAGCTATTTCCACACAGTGAGTCCTATCTGTGACCCAGTTTGCAACCCATCAAGTGATATAAGGGTTGATGCCTTGCTTAGTGAGTTTTTGCATGATTCCTGAGTGGGGAATGTTATCAAAGGCTTCGGCCAGATCAAGGTGATTGATGGCAAGAAGTTGACCAGGTTGATTGAGCAGGTATGACCTACCCTTCACAGAAGTAAACTGTGTGGGATTCTGACTGTGCAGATTCCCATATAACTGTTTATTAGGTGCATGATGATACATTCCATAGCTTTGCGTAACAGACTTGTCAGGCAGTTGGGGTGGTATTTCCCAGGGTCTGTAGTCACACCTCATTTGTGGAGAGGGGTGACTGTAGCAATGCACAGTTCAGTAGGGACAAAACCTGAGGTGAGGCTGTGTTTGCACAGGGCACACAGGTGAGGTGCAAGGTTGCTATGTACTTCATGTAAAACACAGCCAGGGATATTGTCAGGCCCCATAGGAGCTGTATTCTTGGCCATGGACATTGGTGTTTTAACCTGGGCAACAGTAATACTCTGTGCCTGGCAGTGTACTGGTATTGTTATTGGTCCTTTGAGGGGGGAGAGAGGGATAAAGTTTGCACTCAATACATCAGCCAGTATATTGGCAATATTTTTTGGCTCAGTCTAGGAGTTACCATTGGCTAGTAGCTCAGAACAAATCTTGGTATTGCCATGGAGATTCTTTAAATAACTGTATGAGGCCTTGTGTTTGTCTTTACTATGTGCTTCAATTCTGTTTTCACAGCTAACTTTGTAGTATTTGATGAGGGATCTCAACTTTTAATTGAGGCTGATAAGGGTTTTTATCCAGTCTTGGGACTTCACCTTAATCCATATCAGTCCCCTTCTTCTACTGTTCAGTTTTTTTATGGCTTGGGACAACCAAATCTACTTCCTTTTTTGGAGGTGAGGGTCCTGGTTCTATTGGGTATGGTGGTATTCATGCATTTGTGTATGTGTTCATAGTGCATTGTTGTTTGATTCAGCAGTCATGCACCTAGACTCCATTTGCATAGCTGCTGTGAGGTTAGCCACTTCTATTGTTATGAGGCCATAGTTAGCTTTGGACAGGCTTTTTTTGGTGCCTACCTGTGGAGGGAGTGGGGGAGGGCTGTGGATTTCCAAAGATAATTAATTTGTGTTGAGATATAACAAGGGAGGATTTGACTATTGGCATTGAGCAACAGTCGCCTATGTTAGGAAGGACCAGGTCAATGTGATGGGCATGTGCACCGGTACATGAGTACAGCCTGTCCGGTAAAATGTATAGATACCTTGAAACAATAAACTGTTTTTTTAAGGTTTACATATAAAATTTCATGTGATGAAATTGATTATCTTGACATCAAGGTCAATAAAGCAGAACTAGCACATATGGTCACAACTATTTATAGGAAACCTACTAGGAAAAATAACTTGCTGCATAGAAGCAGTCTGCATCCGAGACATGTCACTCGAAATGTCATTAAGGGGCAAGTAATTAGAACTATGAGGCTTCATAATGATGAAGAACTACTGGTAGCAGCATTAGTGTCCCTAAAAATGGAGTTTCTCAACAGAGGGTATAAAGAAGCAGATCTTAATGAGGGTATTAAAGAAGCTTTTAAAGAGAGAGAGGGTAAATTTAGACCCTATTATGCAGATAGAGCTATTACCGAGACCACTGAGGTTAAAGATAGACAAGAGGTGATTAAATTTCCTCTAACATATTCTTCAGATGTACAGGCTGTTTCTAACATTATTAAGAGGAATTGGCCGATACTTGGCACCTTGGATGAACCAAAAGATGTTATAGACACAGTTCCACAGTTTGCTTTTAAGAACAACAAGTCACTGAAAAGACTCTAATGCTATAATACCTCTCTGTAATAATATGATATCAGATAGGAAAGGAACGTTTCAGTGTAGAAATTGCACAGCATGTAAGTTCATTCATACTGCCTGCAAATATGTACATCCTGATATGAATTTTAAATTGGAGACAAATTTTTATGCTGATTGCAAGACATCTAATATAGTTTACTTTAGTTATTGTATTAAATGTCATGCCTTTTATGTTGGGATGAGCTATAGACAGCTAAAAGATAGAATTTTAGAACATCAAAGAGACATCAAAAATAGGAAATAAATTAATGCCCTGGCTAAGCACGCCATTAATTATGGGACAGATCATTATTTTAGATTCTTAGTGCTTGAGATCATTTCAGAGAGTTTTGGGGGGTGCATTTGGAACCAGTCTGAATCCACTGAGCAGAAGTGGATTCTATCTTTAAATGCTGATAAAGCACCTGGCTTAAATGGGGTAGTCTCTCTTAAACCTTTTTTGAAACGTTGACACTGGTATATAGGTTTGTGTTTTTATGTACTGGCACTTTTACCATTGTATGCTTAATTGATATTCTGATTGTTTTGTTAATGTGCTGTTTAAATGAGTCTGTTGTTCTTTAGTATTCAGTCTGAAGAAGCAGTAGGAATATACCATGAAAGCGCTTACTCTTTTATTTCTTATTTTTATTCAAGTTTTTATGGGCTTTACCTGCAGCTGTGTTGGACTGCTACTTATATTGTTTCTATTTAATGCTGACAACTGACCCACAGTTAGGAGCAGGAGATGAGTGTACAGACCCCGGGTAACCTACCAGGGCTTACATGAGGTGGAAATAGTAGAGCACTACAGGGCGGGCAGTGACATTCTACAGCAAATTATTGAGCTGTGCCGGCCATGCCTCACACACAGAACTAATAGAGAGAGAAAACCATCCCAGTGGATACCAAGGTATGTGTAGGCCTAAGAATACTAGCCACAGGTACCTTCCAAAAGACAACTGGGTTATCATGGGGGTCTCACAGGCATCACCATCTAGGGCACTCCACCAGTTCCTGGATGCCATGACACCCCATACCTATAAGCACATTTACCTCCCCACCGCCCTTGGCGTTGGCCAGACGTATGCATCTCTTCCACAATATAGCAGAATACCCTGCAGTAGTTGGTGCTATAGACTGTATGCACATCCACATCAAAGCACCACCCAGTGAGTGGGGTAGGGTCTACATAAACTACAAGGGCTTCCCGTCCATCAACTGCCAAGTCATATGTGATGGCCAGGGCATTATCATGAATGTGTGTGCTGGCAGCCCTGGAAGCTATCACAACTCCCACATCTGGCATTGCTCACAGCTGTATCAGGCATTTGCCAGGGGAAACATCCCATATGGCCATCTAGTGGGGGATGTTGGCTATGCACTGGAGCCATGGCTGATGATACTCATCAGAAATGCACACACACCCGAACAAGAACACCATAATGAGGCACACACACAAACCAGAATCATTGTAAAGCATATTTTGGGATGCACAAGACATGGTTTCGCTGCCTTGACATATCTGGTGGAGCCTTGCAGTATTCTCCAGCTACATGTACACAAATGTTCATGGTATATGCCATGCTACACAATATGATCCTGTGGAAACAGCTGCAGCAAGAACATCACCGGGCAGGGCCACACAGCCCCCCACCATTGCCAAGGCCAGCACAGTCACAGAGGGACTCGGACGAGGAAAATCCTGAGCCTGCCCCCTGTAGGCAGATGGAGGTGTTCCCAGTATGTCCATGCCTTGGCAAAGAGACAACGCATAGCACACACACTGACACTGTAGGGACCTAGGGACTGATACCTCTTTCCAACTTTCACATACAGTATAAGGGATGCCAAACATGACACTACCTGAGCTTTACCATCTATAGGGAGTGTACTATGTGCATTCAACATAGTCAGCCCTCCAGCACTGTCCTCAATACTGGCCCAGCAACAAGGTAAGTCACCCTTCCTATCAGTTACTGAATGGAGTAGTATGTTCTCATACTTGTATGTATGATATGGATGCAAGCATGCGAGGGAATTGGGTGGCTGAATAGGATAGCAGCAGACAGCTATATGGGACAGCAGGAAATTCATAACAAATACTGGTGTCAACATACTAGGCAGCACTACACAAGGTGACAACCCCCACCGCAGTACATGTGATGGACAAAAATAACTGTTTGTGTCAATAGGTCACACACAGGGATTTCAATGAGGGTCACATACCCACCACCAGCCTCACCCAGCAGGACAGATGTAGATGACCATAAAGAAAGGCCGGGCTAAGGCCCCCAAATGATGGCAATGGTGAACAGCCCCCCCACTAGACCTACACAGACATACTACAACAGGTCTGGCAGTTGCATTTTAGTTCTGAAGGGTAAGAAGTCTGAAACTGAAAATTATGCCATTAAGATCTAACATGTGTACTCTACTGATATGCCTCCTTTCTGCATGATAGGTCACAATACAGTATGAAATGGAAGCCAGCAGACTAAAATACCAGTACAGTCATTGCAAATGTTTAAGGTCTGCAGGTGTGCACCCCCCCCTACAATCCCACATAGAAATGCAGTAACATGTAAGTTTGAAGAGTAATATCAAAGGCGCACAGATTGCCAGAGCTGTCTACTCTACATTGTTGCATGTGTACAATATACAGGGGTCAGTGTGCTAAGTTTGTTGTGTGTTTAACTCATTACATCTGAGTGATGCTTCCAGGTGCATCTGCAGTTAACTCCTACTGACGCCTCTAGGTATCAAATATTGTTTGTTCATATTTGTATCGATAATTCCAAAACCATACTAGGTACAAGGTTTTAAAATATTTCATCTTAAAGCTGACATAATAGCAAACTCAACTGCATTAACATTTGGCATCTGTCTAGTGCAGGTAATGAGATATTAACTGCTGTTTTTATAATATTAGTTTATACTGATATACTTTTTACATGTTTTTCTAAATATCTCAACAACCAAGTAACACAAACAGAACTCTACAGCCTCATATGAAACCTCTCAGGTAGATGAATAAACTGCTGCTGATACTGTGTGTAACTTCAGTGGTTGCTGAGATATCATAAGTTGTTTACAAACTATTACAAACATAATAGTTACTTCCCCAGATTCAGCAAGCTCTGCACAGAGTGCAGGAATAGTGCAAGAGCTGCTGCATGCAATATGGCTGCCAAGGAATCCAGGAATGAGTTCCCGGGATGTGCACGAGTGCTCCTACACTATTCCTGCATGGTCACCACTGCTATATGCTAATAACCACATTTGCTGCTGAAAACCATGCAAGTGAGCTGAATTAGAGATCCAGGAAGCAGACAGGCATCTGTGCAGGAATAGTGTAACCTGCAGAAATGTATTTGGTTACTAACCGAATACATTTCTGCAAATTACAAAATGGAGGTATGACAGCTCGAAAGAAAGCATGTATTCAATGTAGTAGGCATGCAAATGGCCAAATATATGGTCATTGGCATGAAAAATAGTTGCAATTTTATAAAAAACAAGTTTATTTTTTTTTGGCCAATCTCAGCCATTTAACCATAGGGCAGTGGTGCACAAATGGGATTACCACGAAAATAAGAAAAAAAGTGGGAAATAAGCTTTTATACCCAAATCAACATTTTGCCTTAATAGTCAATGGCATGCATAAGACAATGATATGAGGGAATAGTGTTTGCTATTAGGGAATGCTCAGTGTGAGTGTGGTAACTATGAATTAGGATTCTGGTTTACGTAAATGTGGGGACTGATACTGAATCACGGATTTCATCTCAGTGTTAGCTTGCACCCAACCGTGTAGGTGCAGAAACACCATTGTATAAGTCTAAGAGGTGGATGACCTCATAAGGGAGAGTTTCATGCATGCTGTAATCTTATTGGAGCAGTATGGCCTGTGTTTGCCCTTAGCTAAACAAAGCTAAGGAAGGGGGTGTGTCTGAGGCTGCCTAGCAGTGTTTACATTGTCTAAACAGGTGTGTGCACTGTGCACTGCGTTTTAAACAAACAAACAAAAAAAAAAAACAGGAAATAGCAGCTCTGTTCACATCTGAGAACTGGGTATGGACGGTGCGCCTCAGGGCTTAAACAGGAAGGCAATGGAAAGGTAAAACAGCAGTAGGAAGGCAATCAAGGAAAACTACCATAGCTGGCAGGTGAAATGTATCAGAATCAACAAATTACACAGGCATCAGCCAGGCACAGTACTATAAACTATGCAAACTCCTTTCAGTCTAGTTTTTCCCATAAACTCTACACCACTGGTGTACAGAAATGGGGAAATTTTACCTGACAAAACTAACAAAATGTTAGGGGCTGCTGTTGCTCTCATGCATCAATATATGCAAGAAGCTGAGGGTGGTGAGGATGTGAATGTTGCCATCCATCCAACAGTGAGGAGGAGGAGAAGAGTGTACAGACCCAGGGTAACCTACCAGGGGCTACATGAGCTGGAGATAGTGGAGCACTATATGGTGGAAAGGGACATTCTACAGCAAATTGTTGAGTTGTGCCAGCCCCGCCTCACACTCAGAACCAACAGAGGGGAACACATCTCAGTGGATACCAAGGTATGAGTAGACTTAAGAATACTAGCCACAGGTACCTTCCAAAGGTCAACTGGGAATATCAAGGGGATCTCAAAGGCATCAGCATCGAGGGTACTCCACCAGTTCCTGTATGCCATGTCAGCACATGCCGGTGAGTAGATATATTTCCTCAACACCCGTGAGGCATTGACCAGCAATATGCATCTCTTCCACCAAATAGCAGAGTACGCTGAGGTAGTGGGTGCTATAGACTGCATGCACATACACATCAATACACCACTTGGTGAGCGGGGTAGGGTCTACATAAATCACAAGGGCTTCCCCTCCATCAACTGCCAGGTCATGTGCGATGCTCAGGGCATTATAATGAATGCTTGCCCTGGAAGCTATCAGAAAACCCACATCTGGCATATGACGCAGCTGTACCAGTCATGTGCCAGTAGGGAAATACCATATGGCCACCTAGTGAGGAATGCTGGCTGCACACTGGGCCGTGGCTGATGACATCCCTCAGAAATGCACATACACCTGAACAAGAACTCCATAATGAGGCAAACGCACCAACCAGAATCATAATACAGCATGTGTTTGGGAAGCTCAAGTCACGGTTCTGCTGCCTGGACATATTCAGTGGAGCCTTGCAGTACTCTCCAGCTATATGTACACAAATGTTCATAGTATGAGCCATGCTACACAATATGATCCTGCAGAAACAGCTGCAGCAATAACAGCACAGAGCAGGGTCACACAGCTCCCCACCATTGCCAAGGCCATCACAGGCACAGAGTGACTTGGAGGAGGAACTATCTGAGCCTGCCCATGTAGGCAGAAGGAGGCATACCCAGGCCTTGGCAAAGAGGCAACACATAGCACATACACCGACATGATAGGGACCCAGGCAATGACACCTCTCTCTGACTCACACATACAGCAAAAGGGATGCCAAACATGAAACTACGTGTGCTTTACCATGTATAGGGAGTGTACCATGTGCATCTGACATAGCCGTCCAGCACTGTCCTCAATACTGTCCCAGCCACAGGGTAAGTCACTCTTCCTATCAATTACTGAATGGAGCAGTATGTTCTGATAGTTGTATCTATGGTATGGAAGTGAGCATACAAGGGAATCAGGTGGCTGAACGGGATGGCAGCAGATAGTGGACACCTATATGGGCAGCATGAAATCCATAACAAATACTGGTGTCAACATACTAAGCAGTACTAGACAAGGTAACAAATCCCACTGCAGTATATGTGGTGGCCCAAATGTGTGTCCATAGGACACAAACATGCATGTCAGTGAAATGTATGATATAAATGTGATTAATGACAGTATTGTGGACATTGTTTATAATTCTATGGGTGACTTTAAAATCTACAATTATTCAGATTTTACACTCGATAGAACACTTGCTGATGTATTAGCAAAAGGTCTGACATTTGTCCCTACATGTAAAAGTAACATAGCTAGAACACTGGTGGACCTCAAGTTATTCACCAGGAAATTAAATCTAAAAGTCATGTTCAATAACACTGAGAGTTTGATAAGTGATTTTCGATTAGCCAGTGTTTTTAATCCACCATTACATCCATGTATATTGTTATATGAGAAGATTTGTGAAAATGATGTCAGATGTTTAAACCAGGTAAAACACAGATTAGGTGGTAAGAACAGTAATCTCTCTGAACTTGAAAAAGATATCTTAGACACCTTGAAATATGCAGATGTTCGTATCTGTAAGCCAGATAAGGGAGGGGGTTTGGTCTTCTTTAATAAGCAGGATTATGTAACTAAAGTTAATGAATTATTAGACAGTCCAGCCTACACAAAAGTTTCTCTTAATGAAGTCAATGGAGCATATTGCCACATCAAAGGCTTTATCAGTGACTTATTTATAGAGAATAGAATCGATATTGATTTGTTTAATTACTTAAAGATGGCATATCCAGTAACACCTAAAATGTTTTGCCTACCAAAAATCCATAAATGTTTGAAAACACCTCCCTTTAGACCCATAATTGACGGGCGACAATCGATAACATATGGATGTGCGAAGTACATTGATCATAGATTAAAAAGATTTTTAAAAGATCAGGGCCAGATTTGTAAAGACTCCTGGGCATTCCTTGAGGCTATAAACAAAATTCCATTCAATGAAGAATCTAATTTTTTAACCATTGATGTTAGAGATCTTTATACTTGCATACCGCAGGACATTGGATGTGAATGGGTAAGAGATTTCTTACTCGATGAAGGAATGGCAGGTGATGAGATTGATGTCCTAGTTTATTTATTGGAAATTGTTCTAACAAACAATTACTTTATATATAATAATAATTTTTACTTACAAAAAAATGGAATAGCAATGTGGTCCCCATGTGGGGGCACTTTTGCCAACATTGTTATGTTAGCATGGGAAAGGAGATTTCTTTTTCAAAATTCCCTTTTCAAGAACAAAGCATCCTGGTACACGCATTACCTGGATGATATTTTTGTCTTATGGAACGAGGACAGGGAGTCTGCTGAATCTCTTATTTTAATGATGAATAATACTACTAGTTTTTTGGAATTCACTTATGAATTCCAAGTTGATTCCATTGCATTTTTGGATGTTATGTTGAGTAAAAACTATGAAATTAGAACATTTATATCTAAGGTACATCGTAAACAGACTTATTCCAATTCGTTCCTCCATTTTTCTAGCTGCCATCCCCCACATCAAAAACGAGGGGTGGTGAAAGGACAACTAGTTAGGGCAGCTAGAATCTGTACATTGGAGGATGATTTTGTGGATGAATGTAATTTATTAAAACAAATGTTTCTCAAGAGGGGATATCCTTATTCATTCATAAATGAGTTGATAAAAGAAGTTTCAAATAAGAGAATGCAGGGTTCTTTTCCACCAATTTTGGGGTATATAACGGTTAGTATGGAGGAAGAATCCGATGGACATCTTAATGAGTCTGGATATTTAGACAATGTTTGCCCACCTTTGTGTAATAATGAAACAAATGGGAAAGATTTTATAGGTACTAATTTTATAACAACTTTTTCTATGGATGCATATCTTATTAGGAACATCATAACTAAAAATTGGTCATTTATTGTAGACAATGGTCCATTGAAGGAATGCTTGGGTATAAGACCAAATATCACTTTCAGGAAAGGAAGGAATTTAAAAAGTATTATAGAAATGGATAAATCAGGTCATTATATACCACATTGTGGAATGTCAAAGTGTGGAGCCTGCAATATGTGCAAACATATTTTAGTGACAAAAAATGTTGAAGTTAACGGGAACATTTTTGTTATTAATGGTAAATATAATTGTAATAGTAAAGGGGTAGTTTATTTTGCATTATGCCGCAACTGCCCCTCATACTACATAGGAAAGACTGATAGGGCCCTGAAGAACAGGATATATGAACATGTCTATGCTATTTCTAGAAACAACACAACAAATGCTTTAGCAAGACGTGTCAGCCTTTCCAAATCATGTATTTCAATTTCTGGTAATAGATAAAATCCATGAGACTGGAAGAGGGGGCCCTAATTCATTACAACTAGAAGAAAAGGAACTATTGTGGCAATTAAAATTAAACGCTTCAGTATCCCCTGGTTTGAATGATACTGTTTCCATTATGAGCTTGTTGAAAATGAAAGCTCTGTTTCGTTAGGCTCCTAGTCATTTTTATGGCTAGGAGTAAATGAACGATAATGATATTTTATCAACATTTATATTATTCAATGTTCATATTTTTAATTTTTTATGTAATTGTTTATAGTTTTAAGGACAGGAAGTGATATCATTTTATTTTTTGTATTTAAACATGTGATTTCCCTTGTAAAATTGTCTGAAGAAGTTTATTGATTAAGCATAAACGAAAGCGCTAATCCTATACTTTGATTTGTGTCCAGAGTGGTGTTTTCCATTTTTTATTGCATTTGGTGTTTTTTCGTATTTTTGATGCATGCCAGTGAGGCTCACATACCCACCAGCAGCCTCAGCCAGCAGGACAGGTGCTGGTAAGCGAGCACTCTGCATGTTCCCCGGAAGACATAAACAGGAAAAAGGTCACAGGGCCTCATATGGTTGTCAAAATGCACATCAACAGTGCATATTACTTGCAAATATTCCACACTACACCATAACCCTCCAAGCTATTATGGCTATAACAGCTTGCATTACACTCCTGTCCCTGAGCTATTTAATTCCCCCCAATGTTGGACACTTGATTGCATAATCCTCTATTCTCCATTCATTTCTGTGTAGAGGGTAGACACTGGGCATCTTCCATGTGGATGGTGTGTGGATGGTGGCAGGTCTGTGTTTAACTGTGCTGTGTGATGGAGCTGTGAGCACATGCCTGAGTTCATTTAGGAAGCAGTCAGTGATGCTATTATGCCCATGGAGATATGGTGCTGTTGCCATCAGTAGGCAATATGTACATGCTCACCATTGTTGAGAAGATAATTGTGGTAGATGTGCATATCTCCTTGTACAACTGGGGTGGACAGGGTGGTGATGTTCCCACCTAACCTGTGTGATGTAGGTTGCCTATATCCATGGCTTATGAGTATGAGGTGTTCTTTACCCCAGTACAGGGTGAATTGTGTCATTTCCTCTGAGACTTACAACATATGTGGAGACATAGTTGTAATTGTCCTTGGTGGTGTGGATATGTCTGATTTATAGTCATAGTCAGCCTTATAGGAAGTCACCTGTGAACTTACATGCTTGCTCATATATAGGTGGACTTACTTCCAAGTTGTTGCCTGCACCTTTGTGTCCCTGTACAGCCAATGTAGTAACCTATTATGGGGTTTGCGTATTGTTACTGTCCACCAATGGGGATTACTCTACCTTGGTGGAGGCTGGATATACAGGTCATGCACTGCTGTGTCCATATATCTACAGTGGAGATGAAGGGTACACACACCTGTTACACTGCCTTGTATTTGTGCAATTGAGACATGACACCACAATAACTCATTTCAGAACAATTCCTACCTATAATGTGACCTATAGCCTGTACAATTTAATTGAAAGCATAACAATCTGGTCTGTGAAAACATATGGAAATGATACTCAGTACAATAAGGCAGTTGAATGAGTGTGCACACCCTTAAACTGATATGTTGTCTGTGCACCTAGTGCACCCAGATAGTTACAGCATTCATCCATCTTGGTCTGGACTGTAACATCTTGGCACATCTTTACTTGGCAATAGTTGCTCACCTTCCTAGAAATACCTTTGATTGCATTTTAATGGAATTGTACAGGTTAGGGGTCACATTCAAAATGAGAAACATTATGAAATGATCTTCTGTGGTCTGACTGTCATACAGCACACAAACTTGGCATTCCCACAGGGGTGTGCATACTTGCGATATCCACTGTATATAGGTGTTGATATAGCTGGTAGTGGGAGGCATGGACAGAGGGTCATAACACAGGTGGACACTTTTCTGATTAATACTTGATAATCATGCCTACTCTAGTACCCATATCAGTTTCAGGGCAATGCAACAACCAGTAGCTGTGCACATTTATGTGTGTTGTATGTACTGAGAGTGATATTACACACATGTGGAACATGCACAACCTATGCACCTGACTGCTTGAAACCCATGTGATTTGTTTTATGCCTTCCAGCTGAACAACATGTGCTCAGGGGATACCTGGTATACATTTCTGTTCTATGGTAGTATGCCAGACTGCATTTACAGTCTTGCTGCTCAATCATACTTCTCAACCTGTTACAGCAGTATGTCTGGACAATGGCACACATAAATGGGTGTCAAAAAGGACATCAGTTTTGATACTGTATTAATATAGCTGCACCATAGATTAGTATGTTGATTGCACAGTAGAGTTTGACATCACTGTGATAACCTGGAAGATGTCCAACAGTCATAAGTAGGCTATTATGTTACAATGTCGTTACTCAGAGACCTGCCATAGGTTTGGTTGACGTAACACAGGTTTATGTGTGTGTGACTACAGATATCAGTCTCAAATGTGCTTATTGTCCAGAAGAACACTGTACAGTTGAATGGTATTGATTCAATATATCACATGCAGTTCAACACACATGTCTGGAAGAGTACTTTACTATTAACATGTCCTCTATAGATCTCTTAGCTTTACACGGCAAACATGTGTCATATTCATAATCACAGGTAACATGGATATGGAAAAAATCTCATTAACTGGCCTAGCAGTGGCACAGTCACAACTGTTTGACAGACACCCGTACGGTTGTCATATATGACCTGTCCTTTCCCAGGGTGAGTCAGGATCCTGAGCTGTGATTCTACCTCTCCACCTCTCAGAGCATCACATCTGGGCAAAGCTTAAAATGATGGGGGGATAACTACGGACAGACTTTAAATATTCTTGTTATAAACTTTGGAAATTTGTAGAATGATACATTTTGAATTTCTGTGAATATTCTTAAGGATGTGGAGTCGTAAACTCAAATGTTTGTCATTACTTGATGACTTCAATCCTCAGCTAATTGCCAGAAAAATACAGATTTCCGGAGGAACAGACAAAAAAAAAATTGATAGTAAAATGTGTGGACATTCTGTGAATATCTTTACAGTTGAAAGGCATGTATGTTATCTCTCCCACTGCAGAGAGGGACAGATGCTATGGCCATAGCAGTTGTTTAGCAGGACATTAGTACAGCAAGTCCTGTTGGGACATATATTCCTCCAAATCATATTTCCCATTGTTATAGACCAAGTACTACATTCAATTACATGGAACAACCACCAAAACTACGACACAAATAAATCCAAATGTAGATACGAACACACCCAACCAAGGTAATGATCTGGAAGGCAATAGGATAAATTAATATAAATACCTTGGTTGGGTGTGTTCGTATCTACATTTGGATTTATTTGTGTCGTAGATTTGGTGGTTGTTTCT
Organism: Protopterus annectens; assembly: GCF_019279795.1. Classification (NCBI taxonomy): domain Eukaryota; kingdom Metazoa; phylum Chordata; order Ceratodontiformes; family Protopteridae; genus Protopterus; species Protopterus annectens. Next base: position 975,568,239 of record NC_056731.1, read on the forward strand.
TGGATTATTGACTTTACTTTTTTGCCCTATCGTATGGAAGGAACAGAGATGAGCATATCAGGGGCTCAAGGAAAAGTAGATTTGTATTCGCGATTGCGAGGTGCTCTGTTGGAAGCACCAAATCCACTGTTACAAACTGAACTAGTGAGACTCCAACATGATGAAACTGCTAAAATTAATGATGATTTACAGGTACGTACTCTAAAAAGAGACTTGGAAAATGACTTCTTTAAATTCAAATGCTTGCAATGTCAAAGATACCACCTGGAAGCTTGTCTAAAGCTTAACGTAATACCGAGAGGTCTAAGAATATTGACTATGCCTACTTATGGCAATTCTTATCCTGACCTCTTAGTTAAGTGGCAACAAATTAATTAAATGTAAGCAAAGCTTATATGCAGTTGATAAATGATTTTTTTATGCTGACAGAAACTACACTTTCTACAAGCATAATGCAACAACAACATGAACTTTCAGCTGTCTATGGGCATGATTTAACTGAATTGTTTGTAAATGAGGTCATAGACAAAGTCTCAAGATATGAAGTTAAATTACTGGATCAAAAAAAGAAGAAATTATCTAGAGACTTGTTTGATTTTGAACACCAACAGGTCTTTGCTTGGCCGAAACCTTCTTATAATAATAATAATAATAATAATAATAATAGTAATAGTGCATCTAATGAACGCACCAACTATCATCGTAAACATTCAGTGCAGAATCAAGCACAGTTAAGGGATGTCTTCCACTCTGGTTTTACTAGACAAAAGGAGAGACCTTTGCATCAAAGAGATATATCTACTCCCCATGTTGTATCAACTGAATTAGGAGAGCCGAACATTTTGAATAGTGAAAATGCCCTGCTATTGGATCAGCAAGTAGACAAGAAAATGCCTTCACTGGCAAACATGAAGTCTGTCTATTCTACACCTTTGGAAGCTCCAACTGGTGAAGCTTCTAATTTATTGACACTTGATGGATCCTCGACGGACTGTTCAGTACGACGGAAGATTTATAATGAAGTTAAATTCTATGCTGGGTTTTCCCATTTTACCACTTCCGATCCGTTTAGAACGGAAAGGCTTGGTAGAAAAAGAGACTTACAGGGGGCAGAAGGGCAAAGAGGTACCGAACCAAGAACAACATACACAAACCCTGAAGAAAATGTGGGGCAAGGAGATTTAATATGGAACATCTCCCATTACCAGCTTTCTGTTCATGAGGTATCTTTATTAAATAAAGGTTTAACCTTTATACCTACATCTTTCATTGATGTTAGTGAAGCGGTGATTGCCATTTGTATGTTTGCCAGGAGTTTAACTTTAAAAACTATATACAATGATGCAGTGAGGACTGAAACTAATGAAATGAACACTTTTAAAAAGAAAAGTTTATATGTTCCGCCTATGCCTTATAACATTGAGACTTTCTTAAAAGCATGTGAAAACAATATTTATAATAATAATAGTGTCTTTCAATATAATGATTATGTGCACAATCTTACTAAATATGAAAAAATAGCACTTCATAAGCTTAGGGATAATCATGAAATTGTTATTAGACCCTCAGATAAAGGGGGTCCTATTGTTGTTATGGATGCTCAGTATTATTTTTCTACTATGGTAAATATGCTACAACAGGATAGCACTTATCAAGAAATTTCAACAGATGTAGTATATGAGATGCAACATAGGATTTTTTTGTACGTTGGAAGAATGTCTACATATAGGTTTAATAACCAAGGAATTTTTTAAGTATTGCATTGTTGAATTTCCACTTATACCTAGGTTGCAAGGGCTACCAATAATTCATAAAAATGCTCTACTTCTACCATTCAGGCCAATATTTGCTGGATCTAATTGGTTAACTGAATCTATATCGATTTATTTAGATGTAGAGTTAAAGAAAGTGCTATCTAATTATGATTATGTACTAAGAGATACTGAACAGTTCTTAACTAGCCTTTATGACACTACAATTGGGATAGATAATTTTAGTGATATTTTATTAGTTACCCTTGATGTGGTTGCTCTATTTACATCCATCCCAAACAATAAAGGGTTAGATATGGTGAAAACCTTAATGATAGAACAAAAATTGGTGGATAAAAATAAAGCAGATTTATTATGCATGCTGTTAGAAATAGTTCTTGATAATAATATTTTTCTATTTCAAAATATTTGCTACAAACAAACAACTGGCATAGCAATGGGTACCAGCTGCACCAATGCATATGCCAACTTGGTAATGATAGCTTGGGAGTTAGAACATCTGCTATTAATGCCCCAAATATTATATTATAAAAGGTTTGTGGATGACCTGTTTATTCTATGGCAGGGCGATGAAATGTTTTTACTACGATTTCATGAGAGAATTAATAATAGTATTGATTTTTTTAAATTTACCATGAAATACTCCCGGAAAAATATAGACTACTTGGACGTTACTGTCCTTGTTGAACAAGGGATTTGTAGCACTATGGTATACAGGAAACCCTGTTACAAACCATCTTATTTACACAGGGACAGCATGCATAACCCTAGGGTCTTTCACAATATTGTGAAAGGGCAAGCAATGCGTACATCGAGATTGTGCTGTAACCAGGATATATATGATAAAAAATTAATTAAATTGAAGAAAATTTTTTTAGAAGAGGCTATGATGAACTTGAAATTAACAGAATTCATAAGCAAGTGGACTTACAAAGAGGAGGTCAAGCGAAACCTTATTTTTCACATAGACCAAGAGGTTTTCAGAACACAATTTCTAAAACAGTACCTACTAAATTACCCATTATTCTACCTTATGCCATGAATGTGAATGAAATAGAACAGATTATAGCCCAAAATTGGCATATTCTGTTAATAGATGACCTTACTGCAGGTATAGCGGGTAGACGACCGACTTATGTTTATAAGAATAAAAAATGTCTAAAACATCACTTATGTTAACCCACCGCTCTGACAGAGAGTAGAGATGTGATGTGGTTAGGTACAAGAAAATGTGGTAAATGTGCACAATGTCAATACATTGATGAATCGCGATTTTTTTAGGCACCCTCACACTGGTTACTTATGGGAGCTAAGAAACTCTAGCACTTGTACATAAAAAAATTTAGTGTATATAGCTACCTGCATGGAATGTTATTCATTCTATGTAGGTAAGACCAATCGCTCCCTTCGTGAATGAATTAGGGATCATATGTATTGTACATCTAAGAGATTCATTTACAGTGCCCTAGCAAAACATACTTTATACCTAGGAGAGAACATCAGTTTCGCTTTCAAGTACTGCAGCTACAAGAAATAAGCGTAAGAATGGGTGACTTAGTTAATAACAGAGAAACCTTAGAGAGTAAATGGATTTTAAGACTAGGTGCATATAGGGGGTGTGGTGTTAACATCACAGTACCTTTAAAACCTATACTAAAAAGTAGAAGGATAAAATTAAATGAATTATTTATACTTACATTTATATTTATATTGACATATACATTTATTCATTCATATATACTGTTGTTAAGGTATTTTATAGTTTAATATTATATTATATTCTGCCCTTACTGCTATGTTGAGATAGTTATGTTTTTATTGCATTGCATGCATTTTACTGAGCACTTCGTGCTTAGGGTTTAGGTTAGCAGATGAAATCTACTTCTAAATGAACTGAATGATTAACAGCCTTGTTTAATTGATTAACTGATTGTTTTAGCTTAACTATAGGCTATCTTTTAATTGTTTTAGTGTTTCAGTTATTATTTAAATAAGGAATATTGGATTTTTAATATATTTCTGATGAAGCGGATTTTTATTGCTGTGAAAGCGCTTACGTTTCTCTTGGCCTATTAAATATTTGGACTTTTTATATTAATTTATCCTGTTGCCTTCCTGATTTTTACCTTGGTTTAGTGTGTTCGTATCTACATTCAATTACATGCTTACATATTCCACTTACCTTTTTTGCTTTCTTCTCTTTTCCAGTATTTGCTTTGTTTTCTCTCTTTCTCTCTCTCTCTCTCTCTCACTCTCTCTATCTCTCTCTCTCTCTCTGTGCACTACAGGGATAGAGCTGGTTTGAATAGGTGGCAGCAGGGCTTTTGTAGGTGATGCTCATGACTAGGTGATAGCCTGTGCACCTACTGGAGTTCCCCACTTGCTAATTGCATGCAGAGCAGCTGTGTAGTTCTTCCAATAGCCAATGTCATGGCAACACACTTTTATAAATGAGTACTCCATGTGGGCGTTGGCCCTCTCCCTTACTTGCGAGGAAGACATCCTAAAGTTAGGTGAGATACTACCTCTTACAACAAGAGTTGTGGAGACCAGCCAACTAAATGGTGGAGAAGGTTTAAGACTTAGGGGAGTATTGCTGTTATATGTTTCGAATACTGCTAGTTTAACAGGGTTTGTCTACACATGCTACTTCTGCATGGGTTTCAGTCTGACAAAGTTCTCCCTCTGCATAGCTCTCAACTGTAGCGCCATCCACATAAAGGCCACAGGGTAGCCAGTTAAGTATGAACTGTTTCTCCATAAATGCTGCCCTTGACAAATCAGTAGCATACTCTGGTTATTGCATTATGTAAATGGTAACATCCATTTGTTTTTCTGACTTTATATCCCTCAGAAAAGATATGTTACAACAGACCCTGTAACACCAACAACTTGTTCAGTGTATAACAGCAATATTTCAAGTGTGTCCATGTATTTAGGCCTCTGTCCACCAATTATGTCAGGCTTTGTCCAAATATCGTACAGTAGTAGGTGAATAGGTATACTGGTATATCATTATTCAGTGATGTAATTCCTGCTGAGGGGAAAGGCTGGGAAACATGTTGAAGTCTGTACATTCAATAAGTTGGTATATAGAGAATGCTCTGACAACCTAAATGCAAAAAAATGTATAGTCAGCCCATTTAGGAAAAACAAAACACCCATGAATTACCACATAGGTGGCAGCCCCCTTAATACAGAAGAGGTAATAAGAGATCTGGAGACCCAGGTAGATAGTAATCTCTCCTTTGACATTCATATTGCCAAAGTTGTTAAGAAATCCTTCTATGTGGTCCATAGGTTCATAGGTTCATAGGTTCATACTAGGCTATCTGCCCAAGGGCATTTATAAGCCTAGCCATAGTTTTGTGGCTTACGCCACCCCTTAGTTTGGAGAAACTATGCCCATTATTTAGCTGTGCCTCTGTCGAGCAGTGACACTGGGGTAACCCCTGGGGTGTATCTGCGATCTCCCATCCATTGGTCAAGATTCCTCTTGAACAAGGCCAGCGAGGTGCTCTGCCTCACATAAACCGGGATTTTGTTCCACAGCATAGGGAGTCTTTGGGTGATGAATCTATCCCTCCAGCACGTCCTATTAATAACCGTGTCGAGGTTTAAGTCACCCGCCCTTGTGGCTCTGAGGGATCTAGATTTTTTGAGATGAAGGATATTCATCAAATCTGGGTTTGACATGGCCTTGTATGTCAGGCATAGGTCACCTCTGAGTAAGCGGTACACAACTGAATATAACTGGAGTTCTTTCAGTCGCAGCATAAGACAGATTTTTGAGACCCTTTATCCTTTTGGTGAGGAACTTTTGTGGCCTCTCCAGCTGCTGCAA
>NC_056731.1:975578854-975581354 GCF_019279795.1 Protopterus annectens
CCAGAAAGTTGGAATCCTTGGTAAATCAATTGTGGTCTCTGGGGAATGCATTCAGTAAATACTCACATCTATTGGTATTACCAACATCATATTCCTCATAAAGGATGTTACAACAAACCCAGTGACATCTGCAACTCTCTCAATGTATGGCAACAGTATGTCCAGTCTACCCCTGTGTTTGTGCCTCTGTCCCCAAATGATGTCAGGCTTTGTCCAGATGTCAATCAGGCAGACGTATTTATTATCATTATTTATTGACTTCATTCCTGCTACCATCTCAGTGCTGTAGTACACCCACAGACATGTCAGAGAAGAGACCTTAGATATGAGTTCTTATCCTGTGCATTCTGAGGTGAACATTACATGTGAGAGGCCTGTGTATGTCTGGCCATTATTAACAGACTGTCATGATTGTGTACACATGTTGTGTATATGTAATTTGGGCTGTGTATGGAAGGGGGTGGATGTAAGTGTTGTGGCTCCTTCCTTATCTGACTGTGCATGATGCTCCAGTTTCTGCTTATCTATTGGCTGTATGTGTTTGAAGGGACAGACTGAGATATGTCCTGTACTATGGTCAGGATTCAGACTACACTGACAGTTGGGACTGTATATGTAGGGCTAGTGTGTTGTTGGTAAACAATGATGTATTTGTTCACACAGTCCATATACTCTACTGTTCACTTGACTTAACGGTATGTGCCTGTGACTGTGGTGATGGTTGTGGGTATACACTTTCACACTGGTGTATGTTTTCCACTTCTCTTTCATCCCTGTAGTGCCTGATATATTTGCAAATACACATGTAATTACACATAGCAGATGCCCTAATTCAATTACTTGTGCTATTTCAGTATATATATATTAGAACACACAGGAGCATGTTACTACAGCAACTGTGTTAGTTACCTACACCACTACTTCAAATAAATTCCCATTTTCATGTCTTCCACCAACCACTTTGCAGCCTTGGTCCAGATTCATTGCAGAATGGAGTTCTAAGCATACCTGTCAACTGGCTAGATTGTTTCAGGTTGTCCAGGTTTATTGCTCATATTTCTGGTCTGCTTAACAGATTATTACCATTTCTCTGGTAAATCACTGTAATTATATGATTGTTGTCAGAAAATGTGGACAAACATTTCATTTACCTTCCTCACATCCATCAGAATATGTATGCTGGCACAAACTGTGTCACTCTGTCAAGAAGAGCACAGGAGGACAATGACCTCTTCCTTCCTGGATCCTAATGCATTAGTACTGCAATATGCCACATAGAAGGACTTTGTGACCACAGTGGCAATCTGGTGGTCAAGAGACATTGCTGTCAACCTGTGTTCCCAGATCTCTTATAACACCTTGTTTGTTCAAAGGACTACCATCAATGTGGTAAAACATGGGAACAGGGTTTTCCTCGCAGTGGATGACAACACATTTTCTGATATTGAGCTCAAGGCAATGGCTCTGATACCAGTCATTGGTCACAGTGAGGCCTTTTAGTAGGATACCAACATCACTTGGGTAGTTAATAATACCTCCCAACTTGCAATTGTCTGCAAACTTTGTCAGCCAGAGCCCCTTTTTGTTGACATGGGCTTCAGAGAAGTTGATACCAAACATGAGAGGACCCAGGACAGAACCCTGTGGGACTCCACTTATGATTGCTCAGCAGTCTGACTTGGAGTCAGCTATTTCCACACAGTGAGTCCTATCTGTGACCCAGTTTGCAACCCATTGAGTGATATAAGGGTTGATGCCTTGCTTAGTGAGTTTTTGCATGATTCCTGAGTGGGGAATGTTATCAAAGGCTTTGGCCAGATCAAGGTAGGCTGTATGCACCACCTTGCCTTCATTCACAGCTCAGGTGATTGATGGCAAGAAGTTGACCAGGTTGATTGAGCAGGTATGACCTACCCTTCACAAAAGTAAACTGTGTGGGATTCTGAGTTTGCAGATTCCCATATAACTGTTTATTAAGTGCATGATGATACATTCCATAGCTTTGCATAACAGACTTGTCAGGCAGTTGGGGTGGTATTTCCCAGGGTCTGAAGTCGCACCTCATTTGTGGAGAGGGTTGACTGTAGCAGTGCACAATTCAGTAGGGACAAAACCTGAGGTGAGGCTGTGTTTGCACAGGGCACACAGGTGAGGTGCAAGGTTGCTATGTATTTCATGTAAAACACAGCCAGGGATATTGTCAGGCCCCATAGAAGCTGTATTCTTGGCCTTGGACATTAGTGTTTTAACCTGTGCAGCAGTAATACTCTGTGCCTGGCAGTGTACTGGTATTTTGATTGGTCCTTTGAGGGGGGAGAGAGGGATAAAGTTTGCACTCAATACGTCAGCCAGTATATTGGCAATATTTGTTGGCTCAGTCTAGGAGTTACCATTGTCTAGTAGCTCAAAACAAATCTTGGTATTGCCATGGAGATTCTTTAAATAACTGTATGAGGCCTTGTGTTTGTCTTTACTATGTGCTTCAATTCTGTTTTCACAG
>NC_056731.1:975586354-975646354 GCF_019279795.1 Protopterus annectens
TTAATACTACATGACAGTTTCTACCCATATTTCTACCCATATTCACATAGTCAGGGTTACATATGTGCACTCATACTGTGTGGGTGTGTGTGTGTGTGTGTGTGTGTGTGTGTGTGTGTGTGTGTGTGTGTGTGTGTGCACGCACACATGTGCTGACATACTCTGCCTTGATTTCTATTGATTACGCTGGTTGTTGGTAGCAGGCACCAGTAGTTCTGACAGTATGACACTTTTGAACATTTCTTGGGGAGGCCACTTGGTGTATGTACTTATCATGTTGTCATTTACAGCCTTGGGATTGGACTTTAGGTGTTGGACATCTAATTTATACCTTCTTTCACCTGAAATATCTGTGGAGGTAATTTATGTTGACATTACCTGACTGTTTCTACACATATTCACAAAATCCTAGTTGAAATTATGCATATAGCCTACTAGCACTTCCAGGATATGTACTGTGGCTGTTTCTGATAAAAATACAGCAAGTTTGTGTTTCATCAGAGCAAGCTATTGAGAAACTGCTATTTCTTCCTTGACTGTTTTCTGTCTAATTCTCTCTTGGTTGTACATTCTGACCTTGTGATTGCAACATTCTTTTATATACATTCTTATACATACCTTTTGACAAAGCACAGTGTGGAAAACAGTGGTTAACACAACATTACTATTATGATATCATATCTTGGTGCATGAAACTTTCAAGTCATACAATACTAGAGTAAACACAACCAGTCTAGGGTCTTCACTTTTATTGATATATAACCTGTATGCCACTATTACTGTCTTATTGCCTTCTTCAGTCACTAAAAACCATACCCGCTTTTAAATACTGCAAGTTGACATTCTACTACATTTTATTTATTTGCCCTACATAATACCAGCTAGATTGTTACTCACCAGCCTTGCAACGCAGCTTTAGCAGCCTGCTGGTGTGGGATTCCAAGTTCATAGCTGTCTCATCTGCAGCTGTACAGAAGATAAGAGGAAACATTTATGCATACCTATCCATCACATACACAGGCTGGAGAACAATTATTTTGACTAATATTTACACATGGCTGGAGCATTCCTCGCTCGGGCATCTTGGGCCCACTGGTTCAAAAAGTCCTTCTTCCTCTGCTTCAAGTTTGCAAAGTGGATCTGGACCTGTTCACCAGTCTGAGGGATGCCAGTGGCAGTATTGAGATCTCAGGTAAGCTGGTCCCAGGCCTCTGCTTTGTATTGAGAGTCCTGATACTAGTCCTGCAGCAGTCACCCTTTATGGTCTTTAATGAGGAGTCCAACCAAGACCCTGGACTCCTGAATGCCCCAGTGCTGCACCCGAAAGCACGTACTTTCACTACACCAGCCATAGTGTCTACAGTGGGAAGCTACAAACTGTTTGTTAGCTGTATTCCCACCTGCGTGGTTTAAATAGGGCTATTTTCCCACCCTTTACTGTGATTGGACAGTTTTGAAACTCTTGAGCTAAGCTAAGCACTGGATAACCTCGCTTAGCAAAGATAACCATTGCTTAAAGGGGTAGATGCTAAGCCCTGTTTACCAATGTGCAAATCCACTTAGCTATGCTAAATCTTGCTTAAGCTTTAAATTTCAGTGACACCTCACATTTGGGGCTGCTACACTACCCTGGTTAGTATATACATAATAATATTCACTACCTATTTATGAAAAATATATTTTAGCTGTGTTTCACAGATGAAAATGTATGGATAGGTGTGGGGCTCAAACCATGACTGACTGCATATTAGTTGAATGCTCTAACTACTGCACTATTCCAGTTTCACTACTAGCACTGTTTATATGTCTATTAAGCTTCTTTTGATGTTTAAACTCTGCTATGCATAGCTGCGCAACAGGCAAACCCGCTCAGCTATGGTTAAACTTTATTGGTTTAATAAAAAAAAAGATTTTGAGGATTTAAATGGAGTTTAACTTTTTCTCACTTTAGGAGTACATGCGCACACATACATAAACATCACACACGCACGCGCGCGCACACACACACACACACACACACACACACACACACACACACACACACACACAGATGCACACAGCAACTACAGACATTTTATTGATTGGACATATATCAAATGCCTGATTAATGAAATTATTGAATGAATAAATGTACATATACTAGCAATTTATTTCAGGCCAGTGATGCCAGCTACATAAGGATAGCTCAAAGCAACTCTCTGCCCTGTGAATACACATTTATACAAACACATGGTCACCAATTATAGCCACTCCTTGTATATTTAATTTGATCAAACAAATGAATAAACTCATAAATAATGGGCAAGGTAATATATTTCTGCTTGCTGTTACTCTACTTAAACACAGGAACACATACATAAACACACACACACACACACACACACACACACACTAGGGTATCCCCTAATTAGACTGATTTTACTGTGCACAACCCAGGTGTCTGAGAGTAATCAAATGAACAGCTGAATACACCCCACCCCCCCACAAACAGATGCACCGTGCAATTAAAGCTACTTCATTTACTTTGTACATCTCATATTTCTGACTGTGATAAAATGAAAGAATGAATAAACAGATAAATAATAGCCTCAGTACTTCATTTTTGCCCACTGTTATTAAACATACAGTGCTTCACAGTGATACCCCTCTAGACAAACACTGACATACACACACACACACACACACACACACACACACACACACACACACACACACACACACACACACATGCACAGGTTTTCTAATCAGTTAATGATACTTTACTGTGTACTCCATGATCAAGCCAATGAATACATCTATAAACAATAGCTTCTGTAACATCTTACCTACTTGGCTACTTGCTGCTCTGAGACACATCTAGTGCAACCAGTTGTAATCCTAGCTACAAACACACACATGGACACATACATGTACAGGCACACACATGCACACATACACACACACACACACACACACACACACACACACACACACACACAGAGCAGTTAGAGCCACTTTGCTGTTGTGTACATTTCAGATGTCTAACTGTTATCAAATGAATGTACATGCAAATAATAACCTCAGTAATACATTTCTTCTTGCTGTTGTCATGTACATACAGTTCTATAGTTCAACCCACTATAACTCCACCTAAGCACAAACACAATATTAAATGCAAAAAAGTGCATAACATTTTTCAGGCTGCAAGTATAATTGCTCAACATGCTCAGTAAATTGCCATAAAAAATAAAAATAAAAAAATAAATATTCAGTCCATGAAAAAAATGTCACTGTTGAATAATAAAAATGAAAAAAAAAAGGATACATGCTGATGATATAATTCATACAAAACAAAATGATTAAAACTGCAATGGTGCCTCTCCATCAGATAAGTAGTTATTTAGTGATGTCAGAGATGTGTGCAGCTGTGTACGGAATGGTTGAAACCATGCTGCAAAGCATAAGTTATGAGCAACATGAAGGAATAAACTACACATTTATGAGAAAAAACAAAATAAATATTTAACTATGGAATTATTGTCCATTGACTGACAGGCACATATATGATGTATTTCCTTCAAGTACTTGATGTTTTGTACTAAATGCATGTACATCAGCACTGGAGGATTGGCCATACAAGTAAGTCCAAAAGTTCTTAGAATTGTACTTTTTTTTCAAATGGTAGGTAATTTTTTTCAGGCGGTCAGTCATAGAACTTCGTGCTCTTGATTCTGCATCTTTATCTGTTCAAATGAAAGATTGCTGGTATGGTTTCAGTTGAGGAAAGGAGGCTGTTATTTCAAGACTTGCACTATAGGTGCTTGATAAAGATGTGCTCAACTTGTACTGAAATAGTTTTTAGGTGGCAGCTGCTATTGGACTCCTGCACAAAAAGTAGAAATATGATATGCAACCCAAGAATATGTTAGCAGTTCTGGATTTGGGCAATCCAGTCTAGACATTATATATGGGTTTTGGGTGTAGTTGAATATGTAGGAGGTACAAGAGCATGCTTATGCACTCTTACCACCTCAACTCTGGAGGTGGTGGGTTGGCTGGATGTGTATAGATATTAATAGGTATAACCTCCCTAGATAGACTCAATTAGGGTTGCTGGTTCCTATAATTGTCTCTAGATTATAAATAGTATCTTGCCAAAAAGAAGAAGAATGAAAGCTTTCTGCATGTGCATTCCATAGATATATGGGTAAATGGGTTGGGAGGTTGGTATAAGGTGCAGGGTTTGATTCTTACATGGGGTAATTGGTTAGGCTTAAAATGGCTCACAAGGGCAGTTAGTTTAGTATGAACCAATGGAAAGGACATTAGTATCCAACCAATTAATGTAATTTTTGGTGGAATATATTCATGGATGAGGAAGAGTCTTTCTTGAAAGTTAGTGGCATATCTTGGGAGAGTGACTGTAAATTCCTTATGGGGGAGATATTGAAATTTTTAGAGTTCTAGACTGCATGCTTTAAGAAGGTAAGAAATTAATTCTTAACACCAGGATGATTTATAGTCATATAGGTGGGGTGGACAGGAGGGTTGGGGTATTGTGTTAATGTATTTGTTAATCTTTGGTACCTGTTTTACATTGCTGGCAGCAATATTGTATACACTGACTTTTTAAATAAGACCAGCTAGGACACTTGTGGTGACAACATGGAACAAATGCCTATGTCTGCATGCTAATTGAATAATGGTTAATATGCTATTCTTTCTATGTTATCCAGAGACTGACATCGGTAGGCCACTGCTTTAGTGCAGTGAAACAGGTGACTGCTGAACGAAACTACAGCATATGCATCAAACCAGCTCACTGAGTTGTTCCAAAATCAAGCTGTGCATTGTCATATTAAAGGTGTTATCCCTCCTCCTACTTCTGTTTTCCCCCTTTTTAACCTACAAACTCACCATACTTCCTCTATATCACCCTGTCTATTTAACTACACAAAAACACTCACCCCAAGTCCCCCATGAACAGCTTAACAGTATACTCTTTAAATATAAGAAGCCTTCTCAACAAAGTCAGTGAGTTCCACTCTTGGAGAGCCCAACACTCATGTGACATAGTAACTATTACAGAAACCTGGTTCAAACCCCACATCTCTGACAAACAAATCCACCCCCCAATACAATATCCTCTGTTTAGACAGAGTCCACAAAATTAATGCTAACCATTTCATTATGTCTATTTTTTCCATGCCACTCCCCAACTTTAACCACACTAAACTATTAGTTAATTGCAAACTAAATAGCCACAAAAAACTTACTATTGCTGCTCTATATATTACCCCAGATAATAATAGTCCTGTATTGGAACATATCCTTTCCTGCATCACACATAACATAAAAAAAATAAAACTATTATCCTAGGAGACATCAATATAGATGGACAAACCCTAAACTCTGACACTCCAAATTGCATTATTAATCTACATGGCTTCTTACAACTTATCACTACCCTGACCCACTTTAACAAGCCAACCAACTACAGCTCTATCCTAGACTGGATCCTTGTATCCAATCCAGACCTTTACCATAACCCCAAAACTCTATCAGATTCTTTAAGTGACCACTCTCCCATCTGCATCCAAAGATACTCCCTTCAACTTGCTAGACCCCACAAATTCAAAGAAAGGTATAGCCTCTCTCTTAAATTTTAACCAAAATTAATTTAACAATTGACTCTAATCAATTAACTGGTCCTTCCTCTTTCATTTACCCCTAGATGACTCTGTACATAAGTTTAACAAAACTTTTCTAGACATCCTCAACTCCCTTGTTCCACTTCAGAGAATTAGAGTAAAATCCCTCTTTGCATCATGGCTGTTTCACTGCACTCACTCACTAATGACCAGAAGAGACAATGCCTGGAAAATCTGTCTTAAGACTAAATCTCCTATCCATCTCCAATCCTACAAAGAACTTAGAAACCTCATGAAAAAAACACATCAACAAAGATAAGAAAACACTTTTACTTAAACCCACAATCAAGCCACCATAGCAACCCTAAGAAGTTCTGGAGTACCATTAATAAAATCCTCCATCAAGGAAATCCTGCTATACCTTACCCATGCCCTAACAACACTCCTCTAGAAACCGCCTCCATTCTAAACTTCTACTTTATTGACTGTATCAGCAAACTAACCCTGAATAATAGGATCTACAAATGCCATCATCCCCTGCCACCAGCACAAAATATCTCATTTTCTCTCAAAAGTGTTTCCACTGCCTAAATTAAATCCCTGCCTAACAAATTAAAGCCATGTTCTCCATCTACAGACAAATTTCCACCCCTCTTCCTCAAGCTAGCTGCTGTCTCAATAGCCTACCCTAACTCCATACTAATAAATCAATCAACCCATGAATCCACTATTCCCACTATATGGAAACAGTTCTATACTATTCCTATCCGCAAGAGAGATCATACCACTGTACTTTCAAACTACCACCCCATAACCATACTGTCTCACTTCTGAAAAGTACTGGAGAAATTTATACACAAACAACTCATGGACTACCTTTTTAAAGAAAATTTGCTCACTCCCACTCAGTACAGCTTCCAACCCAACCACAGTGCAATCTATGCTCTTATAATCTTCACACAAACTATCTCCCAAGCCAGGGATAATAACAAACTAGCTTTCTGTATTTTCCTAGACCTTCCTAAAGCATTTGACACTGTCTCCCACCCCATGCTCCTTGCCAAACTTTCTGGTCTTAGTCTCTCAGATCCCACTATAAGTTGGTTCTCAAGCTACGTCACCAACAGGCATCATCATCAAACTAGCTTTCTGTATTTTCCTAGTCCTTCCTAAAGCATTTGACACTGTCTCCCACCCCATGCTCCTTGACAAACTTTCTGGTCTTAGTCTCTCAGATCCCACTATAAGTTGGTCCTCAAGCTACCTCACCAACAGGCATCAGTCTGTTAAACATTTCTTTTCCTGTTCTGACTTTCTCCCTCTCAACATGGCTGTACCTCAAGGCTCCATTCTAGGCTCCCTACTGTTTAACATCTTCACCAATTACATCCACTCCTCCTGCCCCCCACTCTTTCATTATACAATATGGTGACAGGTCCATAGTAATCTCCATTCCCCATAACCTCCACAACCTTCAAACTCTAACCCAAAACTGTTTCCTCTCTGTCGAAAATTGTCTAACAGCAAATCAATTGATACTTAACCCCCCCAAAAAAAAATTTCTCCTTTTCCTCCCAAAATCCCACACCCATCAAAAATCTACTTTTAACATCTCTTTTGTTTATAAAACTATTATTAATGTCAAAACTCATACCAAACTCCTCAGGATAATCATAGACGACCAACTCAAATTTGACCAACGTCTGTTATTTCATAAAAAAAGACTCACCAACAAATTTGGGTTACTATGCAGAAATAACAAATTTCTCACCAATGACTCGAGACTCTCCTTAGCCTATGCCAACCTTCTTCCCAGTCTCTTCTATGGCTCTGCTATCCTAACAAACCTCCAATCTTCTCTAAATACCAAGCTAGAATTCTAGTTCAATAAAATCACAAGGTTTGGTACAAACCAGCCCTATAACTCCCACCACTGCCTTTCTCTCAAATCTCTTAATTGGCGTTAATTCCACCACCAACTCCTACTAATTCAGCTCCTCCATTCACAACAAACCTGCCTCCTGCCCATCCATTTCCACCCTCATCTGTCTCTGTACTCAATCGCTCCAAAGCTCTGACCAGGACCTCTTAGAAATCTGTAAACACAAACTATTGGCAAACACCTTTACTGTTATTCAATTGCCCTAGCCTGGTGCAGACTACCACTTAATGCCAGAACTATTTCCAATACACATGAATTCAAAAAACCTTAAAAGAAACTCTCTGGAACTCATGGGCTTCCCCCTTCCTTCCTAACTCTCTCCCGTCTATCACTCATATTTCTGCTCCAGCTACCCCTGTGCTCTGACTTCTAACTCAGAACTACTCATCCCTATTTTATTCTGCTCCAGTCACTGAACTATGTCTAAAGTAACTGCCATTCTCTGCTGCATTCACCTTATCCAACTACCTTCCAATGCAGCTGTTATTGCATTTTTGAATCTTAACAGTATAAATAGCTCTAGCTCCCTATTACAATTTTATTTACTATAACTATAAGGATAGTATAGAATGTGAACACAGCTACTTTCTGTATTAAAATTATTGCTAGTTGAAGAAACTTCTGTATATACCACCAGGGCCGGTGTTAGCATTTTGGGGGCCCCAGCAATTGTCAAGTTTGGGGGCCCCCCTACGCGCATCCATCAAAGTATCACCCTGTCACTGCCACCCCTCCAAAGCAGCCTTTTAGTTCATGCTGCAAACTTTTAGAAGTAGTTATGCACAGACTAACCTTCAGCTACAATGCTGTTACAGTATGACAGGCCTATGTACCACACTATGTTCACCCATCCAACAGGGGGATGTTCGCAGTTACTGGCATTTTATGTACAACAATGATACATAATAGCAACTCTATGTATAGGTCTAGACTTAGGTGAAATTCTGTCTATATGCTCTAAAGTGCATTTTAATTTTTTTTTTCTTTTTACATAATCTTTTCCTCCAATGATGGTTTGAACAGAAATGATGATTAAGAAAAGAAATTCAATGTGGCTGTTCAACTTAAGTTTTCCTTGCATCCTTTCAGCACACCCTTCTTGACAAGCCAGCATAGTAATAACCACTTAGGAAACATATATAGGTGTTCTGAGATGGATTTTAGAGCATTGTCCCAATCTTTGAATCTGATGGTGTCCTAAACAAAACCCACGAGTAAGAAAAGAATTTGTCTTTTCTTTTTCTTCAAGGATGAAATAAAATGTGCTGCCCACGGCTTAAGATTCAAAGATGACAAAACAGTAGCTCACAAAAAACTAACAAGCCATCCGTTGTCTGGATACATAGGTCCAATCTGGGAATATGTCCTGCATCCCTAATCCCCCTCAAAAAAAAAAAAAAAAGACAGTCACTGCCTCTGCATCCCTCTGGTGTTATACTGGAATGAAAGCAGAGGTTCATATTGCCAGTGTCATTTGTTTCAAGTGAGTGCTGACATACATAAACATAACGTGACTCCTCACTCCTCAACCCAAACTGTCAAAGGCAGCTACCTATGTACATGCCTGAAGTGTGATTGTGAGGAAAGTGAAAAGCATAATGATTATAAGTAATTTATTCAACTTTGCTTCTCCTAGATGGTACACACTGCCCTTACACAGGCTATAGTAACCTTCTTTGTATACGTCTGAGGTCTGTGAAAAAAGTAAAAGAAACAATGAAAAAACTGTCCTCAGCCCAAACAAAAGTTGCAATGACCTCATGTGCACACCTCTGTGGTTAGACAGTAATGAAAATTAAAGAAGTAAACCCCCTACAATCTACAGCAGCTTTCTGTGCACACACAGGTACTTACGTATTATTTCAACCAGATTTGCGAGGTGGCGTACTGTGTAATGCTTTCCAGGAAAGTATGTATGTTGATGGAAGAAGGGCACTGTGAAGTGTGGCACATTATTGGGGCCCATTGTTTTCCATATACGAAGTGGAATAATCTGAAATTTCCTCTTTGCAGGGAGGGTCCTTGTCTGAATTAGACACACGACTGCTGCTTCTTAATGGCCATCAATGGAACTGCGAGCAGAGTGAACAGGTTCTCAACAACAGAGGTGCTGCCTTTGAAGCACGGCTAAAAGTGTTACTTAGTACTCCCTGACAGGCAACTTTCATTGTCATGATGACTGGCGAGTAAAACTGAATGCATTTATTCCTCATAACCTTCCCTTTTTGTCACATCTGATAAAGGACTGCAGGCTTTTGGCTGCAGTTTAACAGTGTGAATGATCGTTTTACTGACAACAGTTTGAAAATAAAAGGTATGATTTTTTGCCATCACTGCGACTACTGTGTGTTCATTTGTCTGCATACTTCATTGGATGTATGAACTTTGGCTCCCAATGTAAGTAGTAAGCATTTACCAGGATATTACACGCAAAAAATAATGGTCATTCATACCCACTGTCACAACAAGCAGTACTCGTTATGATCGCTGTATTCATTACGTGACATCAGTAAAGCATGCTATCCAAAAACCTGAGTTTGCCCCTTATTCCTCTTCCAAACCCATTAGCAACATACCAGAAGACTTAGTGCAGCCAAACCCTTTTAAAGTTAACCGACACTGTTGAACTGAAACATGACAAATTATGCCACCTCGCAAATCTGGTTGCAATAATAAGTAAGTACCCACACACATCTAAGCAGAACTGGTATTAGAATGGGTGCAGTTGAGAGCAGAGGCCAATATCAGCTTTATTCTAACAGGGTCACCCCTCTTCAGATTAAAGAGCGTAATCAGAAAAGTAATACATTTTTTTCTCAGTTTGTTCCCAACCAGCAACAGCTTTGGTGGGGCCCTCACACAGTGAAGGATGATTAAGGGAACCCCCTGTATCAATTTATACAGCCTTCTGGAGTGGGGACCACCAGACTCTATGAATATTGATGTGTCTGAATGTTCTGTGATATATTTTATGCATTACTTTTGAAATATAATTACTTGTTAGCTACATTTTTAACATACCCAGAAGGATAATGTATGTGTTCTGGTATTATTGAGTGTATGCACCTAAAAAATATCAGTGATATTATTGCACAAGCATACACACAAGCCATAGCAATACTAGTTTTGTACTTATTTAAGCAAATAGCAATACATTGTGCAACACAGGTACTGTGACACCAAATCAGTGACTGCACAGCAGCAGGGGTAAGTCACTTTTATTTACCTCATTGAGGTGTAATACATAATTGTCACTGTCCCTGATTACACAGACATTCCCTGATTTTGCTCATAATTTTGCTCTGTCCTTCATAAAAAAAGTTTGATTTGCTAATAAATCATTCAGGAGTGCAGTCAATAATTCCAGGCATCAGAGGTTTATACTTTGTATTATCCAAAAAAAAAAAAAATCATGTTGATTCAAAAGGTGTTACTTTTAAGTGATTTAGAGTAATATTTAAAATGTATTCCTGATTCTGAGCATTTATTTTGCTAATATGTTTGGAATTGTGTTGAATTTTTCTGCAAAGAAGTTGAGAATTGTAGTATCTTGTGTTCTACCAGTATTTATAAAACTCCCTGAAAGAAAAAAAAATTCCCTGAAGATCAGAAGCATCAGGGTTTGCACTCATCTCAGTCCCTCTGACCTGTTGATCTCTCTATTGCATACCTAGCTTATGTTAATTATCAGCTTTATCCTAACAGAGTCATTCCACAGCCCTGTTCAGGTTAAAGAGCATAATCCAGCAGCTGCTTTTGTAGGGCCCCCACACAGTCAAGGATGATTAAGGAGCCCCCTTGCAGCCACAGGTATTGCAGGTTTTTAAAGCTGGCTATGTTGCGGGTGCTACTATAACCAGAGATATCTTGTTATTTTAGAGGAGATATAAATAAGAGTTGCTACCTATCTGGTTTATTAAGTATACAAGATTGCTGCACTAGCTTTTGTTAGTTTGACAGACATGCTACAAAATATCAAGATAAGATAATTTGCTGTGGTTGGGGGCCCACCAGGAAGAGGGTGCCCCCAGTGACTGCAGGGTTTGCTGGTGCCTAAAGCCAGCTATGTATACCATTGCTACATTGTACACTTAACTTGGTTATACAGCTACTTACGTGTTAGACTTAATTTATATTAGATGCTTGCTGCTCTCTAGTTTCTCTACATAAAACTATACTCTATTCTTGGAGCTTTTTTCCCTGGGTGTCAGCTGAAAATGGGCTCAGGCTCAGACAAACATACCCAGTTAACAAATGTCAAAATAAAATAAAGAAAAAAGAAATAATAACACCAGCATGGTTATCATTTTCCCCTGCAAAGAAGATACCTTCGCTGTAAGTATGACTATTACCGTGGCACTATCTGAATCCTTGCAGTGAATAGCACAAAATGCAGTGTTCTGCAATATACAATGTGATCTATAGGTGGAACGCTATAATTATAAACTTTATAAACACTTCTGCTTCCATTTCAGATATGCTTCTTGTAAACTCTTCATTATCTTTACTGTAAGTGGGAATTCAATGAAAGATTTTTTTTATACAATAAACTCTCAGTTAACTGGAACTCAAGCAACCAGAACTCTCAAGCAACTTGAAAAAAAAAAATCAAAGAAATACCGTACAGTATGAACAATTCAGTTTTTCATGTCTGGCACTTTCTGTTTTCTGCTGCAGAAACATACCTTATATTTTTAGAGATTTAGAATTTTAAAAAGGAAGATACAAATAAATTCCCTCTCTCCCCAACCTGAGAACAAGTCAAACCAAACAAGTCAAATTGCTAAAATGTCAACTCTCACTCCATACTCACTCAGTCATTTTCCATCAGATTGCACATTCTCTCTCCGATCTCACACACACACACACACACAGTCTCTTCAGCTTTCATACATGCATTCACTCAGTCTTTCAGTCTCCGATCTCTCACACACACTCTTCAGCTTTCGTACATCTCTCTGATCTCTCACACACAGTTACTTCTGCTTTCATACATCTCTCTGATATATCACACACTTTTGCTTCTGCTTTCATACATGCATTCACTCACTCTTTCTCTCTCCGATCTCTCACACACACCATCTTCATCTTTCATACATCTCTCTGATCTCTCACACACAGTTACTTCTGCTTTCATACATGCATTCACTTCCTCTGTTTCTGTTCAGTTTATTCAATGACAATCTATTCAGTGTATCACGCTTTGTAGCGGAAATATAAATTTTAAAATATTATTATTCCAGCCAGGTTTTTAACTACTGTATTTTGATATTAAAATTGAATCAATACCATGTTTATGGTCTGGTATGGTATGGTATAGGGTACAGTATTTGTCAGGTCTATTTTTACTCGTAACTCTCAAGCAACCAGAAACTACACTTATCCAGCATCTACCAATCCCTATGGGTGCTGGTTAACTAAGAGTTACAGTAGATAGATAGAGAGAGAGAGATAGATAGATAGATAGATAGATAGATAGATAGATAGATAGATAGATAGCTAGATAGATAGATATGGTTGGTATGCTGTGAAGAATGCTAGACCAATAATTTTAACTCTTGGAAGTATTCCTTTCAACATAGCACTTCTGACATGTCCCAAACTGAATTCACTGCTTCCTTTGTCTACCAGTGATTCATTACTTATTCACTGCAAAGGTATCATTTTTATTAGTAGTTCCGTGATTGAAAAGTTCTTAAAAGTACTAATTGTATTCAAGTATTAATTGTAAGCTCATGAGTTGCTATTGATATGGAGTCATTTTCCCAGTGCACAAGTTTTGCTCTTCCAAGCTCTGGGGGATTCTTTAATGTATTTGTCTTGTTGTGTTCATCTTATATGACTTTGGTATTTCTTTCTAATGTAATTATATCAGATTTTATTGTGGTTCAGCCATGCTTTTTTACACCTTATCCTTGTAGATTCCCCTTCATTAGTAAGGTATTTAAATGCCAAAGAAACGTGTAGTTAGCACGAAGGGTTAAGTCTGTGAGCTGCTGCTTTTAACCCAAACTTTCATGTATTCAGCCTCTTTGCCTCTTCTCTGACTATAGGAAATCATTTGACACACAGTGATCCCAGGATGATTCTGAGAAAGGTCCTTGTAGATCAATGTTCTACCTTGATTAACAGCTGAAATAAAAGCAATGCTATCAAACTTTTTTTGTTTTAATTGTCTTGTAGATTTGAATTCAGAGCAGGTCTAAACAATCCTGCATTGGTTTGTGATTGACTGGGCAGACACTTGGTAAGAGAAGTTTTTCTTTAAATCTATATTTTATTTTTAACACCATTTTTTCACTGTTTGTAGGAAGGAAGGGATAGCATATAAACAAGGTTTACTTTGATTTATATTTTGTTAATTTACCTTCAATTTACACTGTTAGTTGTTAGGAAGGGGTAGGTTTTAGACAGGCAAACTCTAGTCAACCTTAAAAGACCTAGTCAGCTATAAATTCACACAGACTACATAGATGACAATCCAGAGCTTATCTAAGCAATGCTGTCTTGGTTTGGGACTTATTGATCTTTACTATTAAAAAGAGGTGTGACTCGAATGATAGCGAGCAGAAGCTACTGCATGCGTTCATGTGTGATGTAAAGGAATTCCAGCTTTTGTGTGACTTTCAGAAGCTGTACAGTCCAAGCAATAATTTCACTGTATTTAATTTAGTTTTTAGTTATGCATTGTGTGATATTTTTTCTTAGACGTTGATTTAAGTTCTCTTTGAATTCTCTGGTAACTGATTTTGATTAATCTTTTCTTTTAGAAATTTTTTTTTATTGATTTGCAGCTGAATATGGATTCCTTAAATGAGTATGCCATTAATGATTTGCTAAAGTACAAATATCTTGTACACTGTTTTCAATGCTATGCATATGTAAAGGTAATGTCTGATAACACTATTGATCTGTGTTCCTCATGTCAAGAGTTAGATGATTTGCTTACTATTATTAGCAAATCTAGATGGTTTACTATCAAAAGGCAGAAAGTCAGTTACACGGCAGGCACCTCCTCGAACATAGTAGGAGCGACAGTCAGGATGTCAACGTACAAGTGTCTGTCAGTGCGTAAGTACGTGCACAAGGCAGGGGCACAAAGCATCTACAAATATGGCAGCTGACGACTTTAACATTGAAAAATAGTTATCGATATTATTTGTCAATGTTCTGACCTCATTAATATTCATGAGGTCAATTAAGTGTGTCGAGGATCTCATAGTTCGCTATTTTCAATGTCAGGATTTTGATAGTAATCCAGTCTAGTCTTAATAATGATTGCACTTGTGCAACTGGCATGGCTTGGAGATCTGTTGTCACATATATTAATGACTAGACTGGTGAGATAAATAATGTTAGGCAAGGAGCAAATAGAACACATTTAGGGAAGGATGGGTCTATTGTCTATAAAGATCACTCAACCCCTATGAAAAAGGAAGATGCCCCTGACAACTTTGGAATTCTGGATAGAAGTATTCAATAACCTGAGGATTCAGATCATTTAGAAGGAAATAAAAAAAGAAAGAAAGGAATAAATTCACATAAATAACAAGGAAGAAAAAGCAATTGATAGATATCTGTAAAATTAAGAGAATACATAGTAAAAAGGTCACTGCTTTGTTATTTAACACACAAATTACATCGAATGATAACATTTTTCTATCAGAAAACCTTCAGTCTACAGAAAAAGGCAGCATTTTTTTTCAAATTAGAAGATAGAAAAAAGAGGCAAGGGACAGATGAAAAGGAAGAAATCACAACTGAACGTGGAAGTATTGAAGAACATTACTGCAAGAAAAAAGATGAGAAAGACAGAGGTTGGGAACATCGCTTAAGCGGTGGATGTACAAAGCCAAAACACCAAGAATCCACAAACAACGAACTGTTGAACTGAAACGGAACACAATAAAAGTCGGCCAAAAAGAGTTAGTGCTATTTATTAAAAATTACACTTTCAGCTAGGACAGTGCCAAGCCTTCTTCAGACAAACAGTACAAAGCCAGTTGGATGAGAATTGTATGCTTGGGAAAAAAAATGCAATGAAAGCAATGGAATTAATAAGACTAATGACGATGAAGATCATTCCTATGTAATAATTGATAGAGCAGATATTATTGAATTAGAAGTTGAAGATTCTTCAGATCTGGTCAGAAAAGATATTCTTGTAACTGTAGATTCAATTATTAAAGGAAATGATGCTTTCATCTGGTGAGAAAATTATGAACATTGAATAGTGTTATGCTTGCCAGGAACAAAAATGGAGGATGTGAGACAACTTTAGAATGCCTTAGTATAAGGAACTATGGATCTGCTTTTATTGATGTCGATACAAATTATCTCATCTGCAAGGACTCTCTGACCATTATTAAGGAACTTACAGCCATCTTAGATAGCATAGGTTGTACAGGTATTCGGATGTATTTTTCACAAATCACATATAGAAAGAAGAGTCAGGTCACTGTGAATGAAGACTTTTTTAGGCTAAAAACCTACATGAAAAAAATGTCCTGTTTTAAAAAATGAAAATGTATAGAATATCTGAGCCTAATTTTGAGCACATGTGTTCAGACAGGATGACACGCATTTGTCAAGATCAGAGAACAGAATTTTTTGCAGCAGATACTTTGCAATATTTGACAAAAACAAGACAAGATTTTTGCCAGGCTGAAAATTTAACATTTCATAGAAAGCAGTATCTGATGTATCTCTGATGGTTGTTAATACTAGGAACATTAATAAAGTTTTTTTTTTTTGGAAACTTTGCTACATTCCCACAGGATTGATGTTATTATTTGTGTAACATGGTTAAATAATGAATGGAAACCAATTCTGTCAGGGTATAAATATTTTTATTGTAAGAGACATTCTAAAATAAAATCAGGTGGAGGTGTTATGATAGTGATTAAAGATAGTTATAAGACCTATGATTATTACATGTTCAGTGATAACACCAATATTATAGATTGTCTGACTGTGACAATAAATACAGCCCTTAACATATAGCAATTGTTGGAGTGAACAGACCAGCAAAGTCAAGCACTGTTGACCTACAGGAATTCATGCATTTCTTGCACGAAACATAGGCGGGAAGAATAATAGTGGCTTGGGACGTAAATTTATCAGAAACAGACTGGAATGCTATTGATTCAACAACATTAGTAAGGAAATTATTCACAGGGTATGTTCAGGAACAATTGTTTCAGGTTGCAAAAGCGCTCACAAGGGAACAGAACACATTAGACATTGTTTGTGTTCCTAAACAAATTATTGATACTTCATGTCATGTTTTGCCACCATTGATGTACAGTAATCATGTGGTTGTAAAAGTTAATTTGTTGCTAGATAATTCTGCCAACCTGAAATCTAACACAATACACAGAAAATTAATTACGGATTATATTCAAGCAAAACAGTGCTATGTAAGCTAATTGGAGTGATGCACTCAGTGGAAAAAACTGCATAAGGAATGTGGAGAGTTTTAAAAGAGAAATTGTTTAAGTACAAAAAATAGAAAAAAAAAGTTAAACATCAGGATTTAGACATACAGGAAAACAAAATGGCTGCCATCCTATAAGCAGTGTTTTCACAGAGCTCTGCCACTCACCTACAATTCAACAGCTAATTTTAAGGTCTGAAAGTCTTTTCAAGATTTAATAACATTACAGATTAATCAAGAATCTCACCTACTGCGCTTACCAACTTTCTCGAGGAAGAGAGAATCTTTGGTGTGAAGGATTGTGCCTGATTTCTCTGATTCTTCTACTGCTAGTCCATGCTACATGTGCTCTAGGCCTCGGAGGCCTACTACTCCTGTGAAGAAATAAGGCACTGAATAATATACATAACTATGTCAAAAGATCTAGATCACATGGAAACTCAAATCACTAAAGCAAAATTTTCAACTATAGCCTCTCCAGAAAAAGAAGTTACCACGAAGAGGGCCAGGACTACTAAACAACAAGAGGCACCCAAGACACCACCAATAACATCAAAAGAGAAATCTGACTCAAACTACATGGAGGAACTAAAGATTGCCTTACAACCCATTCAGTCAGCAATTCAACACCTCTCACAACAGCTTAAAACTTTTAATGACTCCATTGACAGAATATTAACCAGAATGGATAAAACTAAGGCAAGGGTGTTAGAAAGTGAGATTAAAATTGACCAGCTACAAAAAGAGCAAAAGAATAATGACACAAATATAAAGAGTATACAACAGAAATTAACAGACCTCGAAGCCAGATCCAAACGCAACAACCTCATCATCAGAGGCATCCCAGAACAGATTTCACAATTGAACTTATTGGAGAGCATTTCTGAAATCTTTTCTACATTCCTGGATAAAGAACCTCTCTCAGACAAATTAATTATAGAACGTGCACACAGAGCCTTAAGACCAGCATCTGACAAGCTTAATCCGAGACCAGTGTACGTCAAGATCTTAAACTACCAGCATGTATACAAACTAACAAGTGCAGCAAAAAAAAAAAAATACATAGAATGGAAGAGTAATAGAATATATCTATCTCCTGACCTACCAACACCAATTAAGCAGGAAAGACAAAAACTAGCCACTTTCTGTGCTTATCTGATTAACAAGCAGATTAGATTTCAAATGAGGTATCCCAACACCCTCATTTTTGCTCACCAGGGTGCCCAGTTATCAGCTCAAAACTACGAGGAAGTGGTTGTGGTCTTCAAAAAGGCTTTTAATGAATGTCTGGACAAACCAGCCCAAAAGATGTAATTTTACTCATGTAAGTGTGAGCGACTGTTTGACAGATGCAATCAAATAGCTTATCTTTGCTCAAAACCACAAACTTACCTTGTGAGCTGGTCTTCTTGGTCTCCTTATAACACCCAGTGTCCGTAGGATCCACGACCCTCGAGGCATCACTTGGACTGGCTTTACTTTCCAGACACGTCGCCATAATTCCGCTATCCTTGCATGGCTCTTTGACCCCAGGAGCTCCCGTCTTTCAAAGCACTCTTAAAGGCATATAGCCCACTAACGCTGACAAGGCTCACAGTTTCTTCAAATAACAAGAGACGTCTGTCTCTAATACACGCAGGCTGCTATAACTTTCGCAGACAGTTGGAGCGTGGAAATAGGAGCGACGAAGGTTTCCTGCTCTACCCTCCCTCTAGTAGCCTTTCAAAATGCGCATACCACGCAGGTGAGTGCTGCATATCAAGGGACTCCACATTACATACTCTTTTCCTCCGAACGAGATAAGCGAAACGCTTACAGGCATCCAACGACGTTTCTTCCCCCACACGAGAAACAGTAGGAACCTGCCAACTCTGCAGCTCCACTTCTGTTAACACAAAGCATTTATACATTTGGTTACTAATGAATGAATAAGTTAACTAATTTTGCAGTCATAACTTTTTGAAATATGCCCAACTGCTGAATGGTTTCACAATCTCTTAAGTTTTCTACAGGGAGGGCTTGTCACTAAGATTTGTCATACAGGCAGAGGAAAAGCATCGCAATCCAACACAAGCGATAATGATGTACGTGTTCTCTTTTACGTTAATTAGGACACAGTCTGGGATAAGCACGTTCATATGAATTTTTCCTGCACTATAGAAATGCTTACTGCCCTGTAGAACCCTACGTTTTGTTTTGGAAAACTATTATCTGTAATATGTGGAAAATGTCATCAGTAGTGCAGTAACAATGGTTATTCAGTGTGATAAGTATGATAAACATGAGAACATCGAACATTTGTTGTTAATTTTCTGTTTGCCCTTGTTCTTCAGTGACCATCAATCCCCCATCCTTTATCAGCCCATTATTTCATCCAGCCTTCTTGACCTGATAAGAAAATAAGAGGTGTGGATCATAGCCATCGTTTAGAGGGGTGCTAGCTTTCCAGTATGCTCATAAAACTTCATTCCACTGGCCAGATAATGCAGTACAATGTTCACTACACTGGACCAATAAGCCTGCATGTTTCCACACAGCTGTAATTTTCATCTAGGGGGGTTGTGCATTTTTGATAAGGGGTCCCCTTGCTTCCTTATCAAAGCTGCAGGGACTGTGTTATCTGGTCTTTCCCACAATTGCAGCTGATGTGCCTGGACCCTGCAAACACTCTGTCCCTACACTAGATGAGCAGGCATTTGTCACACAATCATATTCCTCTGTAGTCAGCTCTTCCTTTGTCTGAGTAGGAAATAAAACCAGGGTCATTTTGGGCATAGTCAAGGCATCATTTATTCATGCATGATCCTGTAGAATATAACCTTCAGCATCAAGTTCAAATATCAGATGTGCAGATGAGATGCCCTTTACAACGGTTTGCATATACCTTGTTTTTATTACTGGAATCATTTGCTTGTAATTGAATGTGTATTTAAACCATTTTTGAATGAATATTTCATGGTTTTGGATGATATATATGTATTCATTTGGACTAGTACTAAGCATACTGTTGAAAGCCTTTTATGTAATTGCAGAATACTAATAACCTTCTAAAAATTACCTTCACAGCAGATTTTAATATTAGACATAATAATCAAAGTAATCAATGTACAATGGTTCCTGACCTACTCCTGCAATGTATACATCTGTTTCAACACACTGGGTACAATGACTGCTGTCCTCATTACCTGCAAAAAGTAAATAGTGTGTATGGAAATAACACACATAAATTAACAGGGTTATTCATTGCCCAGACCAGGCTCCATAATTCACCATACACATGTTAGAAGGTTACATATAATTAGCAGCAATTTTCATTTATTATGCTCATTAATGCAAAAGCTGACTTCACATGTTTATTGAGGAATCTGGCAACAGTACTCAAGAACAGCTAAACGTGGTAAAGGCACTAACGCAACTGAATAACTAAATGATAGGGAACTCGTGGGGGTCAATTAGTAATTCTCTGGCTAAGGAGGATGGGGGAAGTGTGGTGATAGATACCGGGGGGAAACTTTGAGGGTCCTTCTTCGGGTTGTGTCTCACCTTTTTTGTGACCCTCATTTTCTGGAACTAGAAAGTAAAATGATCGTTTTGTTAACATTTTTAGCAATTCTGCATTAAGCACAGGAAAATTCTGTATGTTTATTGATGATCAACAGCATCTTATTGGTAACTAATATACCACAAACAACTCCTTTTAGTCACACTTAATATAGATGAAGGCTCTGGCTTATTCTGCAAGGATAAATAAGCTCAGCATTATTATGTAAATAATTATCTGTCTGTTGTTTAATTCTGCATGTTGCTACCTTTTTTTCGTGGCAGAGTTTTGGGTCTGTTTATGCACTGCATGGGTTAGCTATGCATTTTGGTTTATGGAGTGTTAGGTTGTACTCTCTGGGAACAAGGTTTTTCACCTATCGGGTGATTTCAAGATCATCTCATTTTATCTTCCCAGACCCTTCCGGGCTTAGGGGGAGGTGGGTAGGCACCGGGATTAAGCGGGAAGGAAGTGTTCTACTTGCCCCATGTTTACAATATAATCTCACGTTATTATACAATGCTGTTCAAACTCCCCATTACATTCCTGACTTCTTAAATATACTTAACTTAATTAGAAGATGTGGAACTTAGAATCCTGGAACATTAAGGGGTTACAATCACCTAAAAAAAAAAATTGCTTATGCACCTGATCTTGAAATCTACCGCTAATATTACTTTCCTTCAGGAGACGCATTTGTTGAATCATCAATGGGAACAAGAAAAATTAAGGCCTTGGATCAAAAAGATCATAGCCTCAGGAGGCATTACGAATAGAGCTGGGGTGGCCATTATCATCAAAAATAACTTTAGGTCATATATAGGAAAGGTGGGATCAGATGATGAGGGTAGGTGGTGTTATTTTACTACAAATCACCCTTTATTAGATAAAGCTATCCTCCTTCTCAACATATATGCCCCTTGCACCTCTCAACAGAGTTTCTTTACGAAGTTATATAACTTCCTCACTTTATTTCCTAATCACTATTATATCGTGGGGGGGGATTGGAATTCAGTGCAGGACCCCAAATCAGATAGATCGAATCCCAGGGCGAGAGCTAATCTCTCAGCACATAAAGACATAACTGAACTGAAAGAAGAGTTTAATCTATTTGACCCAAACATATTTTTAGATCCTGCTCAGAAAAAGTACAACTACACCTTCTTTTCTAGTTGTGCCAAAAGTTGGTCCAGAATAGACTTTTTTCTTATTTCCAAGGCCTTTTACACTATGAATATCTCCTTTAAACAATTCCCTAGATCTATCTCTGACCGCTCTAAGATCTCTATGGGTATTCACCGATGCAGTAGGGGCTCAGCAGATAGAATAGACATCTGTTGGCAGCTGAACCCCAACCTCCTAGGGAGAGAGGAGATTACCTCTCAAATTGACGAATACCTGGATTATTTTCTTAAATCCAGGAAATCTTTTCAATCTCCGTTAGACTGTGAATGGGCTGTGATTAAATCAATGATCAGGGGCTTCCTGATAAATAAAGCCGCATACTACAAGAAACTTCGCAACAAAAAAGAATGGGATCTTACCTTTCAGCTTCATAAAGTAGAAATAGAGTCTCAAGTAAACCACACACCCCCTGTTGGAAGAACGTATGATTCAACTACAAAAAGATCTAATATCGCTACAAGCAGAGAACCTGAGTTTCCATGAGGTTAGATCTTTGGCCTTATACGCAGACGTGATACACTCTCCCTCCAGATTTATGGCCAGGGTGATCAATCTCACTAAATCCTCTACATTTATACCTGAAATACATTATCAAGGGAAGGACTTCCAGCAACCTAATGAGATTATTAAAATTTTTGAAAACATTTTCATTCAAACCTATGGGCACACAGATAACATAGTTGGTGATTCAGAAATACAATCCTTTCTCAATAATCTAACCTTTCCCAAACTAACAGAGGGACAGTATAAGCTCCTAGAAAAGGAGATAAATACACAAGAAATTATCTCAGTCATTAACAACCTTAAACCTAATAAATCCCCTGGCCCAGACGGGTTTACGGCTGAATTTTATAAAGCATTTAGCACAAAAGTCTCCAAAGTATTGAACTTATTGTTTAACTATATTACCTGCGATGGTTTTAAAGATTTGCACTTAAATGCTTCCAGAACGATTTTCTTTACTAAACATAATACGGACCCTAAAATCCCCGGGAATTATAGACCCATATCTTTAATCAATTTAGACATGAAAATTCTGGCCATGGTCCTAGCTAACAGGCTGGAAGCCGTTATCTCCCATATCTTCTTTTTTGAGCAATCAGGCTTTATCCCGGGCAGACAAACTAATGATCAGACTTTACTGCTGGAAGCCATGATTCATCATTCTAATTTAGTCAAACACCCCATGTACGCCTTAGCGGTTGATGCATCCAAGGCATTTGACCGCTTGAGCACGAAATTCTTATTTGCCGCCTTACCTTTCTTTAACATTCCCATTTCATTTATAGACAAAATAAAAACCCTTTACTCCACAGCGTACACCACTCTACATATTAATAAACACTCTTCTAACAGAATCAATATGGTCAATGGGGTCAGACAGGGCTGCCTCCTCTCCCCTCTCCTATTTAATTTATATATGGAACCATTGTTTATGCTTATTAAACAAGCCACTTTCCTTCACCCACCTAATTTCTATAACTTAAAGATCCCCTTATCGGCATACGCAGATGACCTTAATATTTATTTCACTCTCCCTGACTCTGACCCAAATAAATTATTATCTGCAATTAATATATTTTCCAACTTAGCTAACTACAAACTTAATAGGGAAAAATCTCTAATATTCCCCCTAAACATACACTCTAGGTTACCTAATATAACTTTAAAATCAGGGATCAAAGCGAAGGAACAGCTCCACTATTTAGGTATACAATTCTCTCAAGGTAACCATAACTACTTTCAGGATAATGTGGTCAGGTATTGGTCAAATATACAAAATGATATCAATAGATGGTCTAGGCTTAAGCTCCCTTTCCTGGCCAGAACCACAGTGATTAAGATGAACATTCTTCCTAGACTGCTATATCTGTTTCATTCAACCACCAGTATTTTACATAACAATTTTTTTAAAAAGGTTATATCTTCTATCTCTAAATTCGTATGGGCCCCTAAATCGGTCAGGATCAGCTACTCTAAACTTATCTATTCTAAAGAGCAGGGAGGTCTGGGTCTACCTGACTTTAAAACCTACTATGAGATAATCAATGCCAGTAGAGTATTAAAGATTGCGTTTTATCATAAAGACAAGTATAGGTGAGCCCCGCCTTGGGTGATTCTGGGTAACAATTACATTACATCATTAAAATTTAGCCCTGCAGCACTTCCATTTCTAAATGAAGCAAACATAGGCATATTGAAACATACAAAAGGTCTATTGTATAGCATAAAATCCCTCCAAGCTCTGTTCAAATCTTTAAATCTTTCTCACTCCTACATAACACTACAACCAATTCATCTCAACCCCAACCTTAAATTGAATGGGCACATGTTAAACTTGGTGCATTACCCCCTCCTTTTGAATACCTCTATCTCGGATCTCTTCCTCTTCAGACATCGGACAATTTCTAACCTAAGAATCAGTTTGAACTTGCCAAAGAAGTACCTGGTCATTTTACGACAGGTTAGAGAGTTGATAGGGAAGTACATAGACCACCCCCTGATCTCAGATGAGGATATTTCAGCATGTAGAACATTAAAGAAACTTCTGCTTAGTGAAAAAAAGATGACCTCAAATGCATACAAGGTTATCATGTCACTCAGATATCAGAATGAGTTCATTATCTCAAAAGTCTGGTTAAAAAGTAACCCTGATATAAACCAAAGCTTAATATCACAGGCTACAAAACAAAGCTCTAAAACTATTCCCTTCAATAAGCTGAAATATACTCAGCTGATGATTCTGAACAATGCGTATTTCACCCCTGAAGTACTAAGTAAGCTCTACCCTAATTGATCCCCTAAATACCATTGTTGCTTGAACCAAACTGATGATATCCTTCATTTGTTTTGGAGTTGCAAGTGTTCCTATAAGCTCTGATGTGCCTTGAGAGTGATACTTGAGAAAATTGGCTATGAAAAATCTACCCTCTCATGGGAATTTACCATTCTGCATATTCCACCTCCGGGGTTAACTGAAAGGAAATGTAAGGTATCGATTCCTATTTTCATGTTAATTAAATATTACATTTCCCTAAATTGGAAAAATAGACACTCCCTCTCTTGGGAGGGTTTTAAACACATAGCTATTAAACACCTCAAGGCTCACAAATACATGTTTCACAATAGTAAGCACAAGCCAATTATTAAGGAATTTTGGGGCATTCTATCTGATCATATACTTAAATGAGTTTTTCTTTTTCTTTTTTCTCCTTTTTGTATGGACAGCATCTTTTTTATACCATACTGTGAATAACTTATATAACAAGTTCCTGGGCAATGTAGAATTTGTATATCGTTTTAGTTTCTATGTAGTTGTTCTGTATGATATTTTGTTTAATGGTGTTGTAATCTGTTTTGCTTTCTGTATTTTCTTTGGTGTTCACTGATGTATTTGTTTTACTGAAAATTGCAATAAAGAGAATTATAAAAAAAAAAAAAAAAAGGATTTAGACATACAACATCAGGAGGATATATTTCCATAAGAACAAGATACCCGATTCAGGTGAGAGACATATAAAAAATGGAAAGGAGGTCGAACTACAACTTTGAACACTGACATAAACAAGCTGGAAAAGAAATTAAGTATAGTGTGAGACAAGATTAAGAAAAATATGAAGAAATTTTACATTACAATATTGAGCATAACAAGAAACCATTTTATAGATAAATAAGATGGATAACAGCTAGGTATTGATGTACCAAGATGGATAGCTGCATGGCTTACAAATAGGACATAGCAATTATCACACAGAAACTGGACAGGTGAAATTCATAGTTAAAGTCTGGGTGTCCCATGGGGCTCTGTTCTAGGCCCATACTTGTTTAGATGGTATTTTTCAGCCCTCATGTTGCTAAAGTAGTTAGGAAAACATGACACTCATGTTGCTAAAGTAGTTAGGAAAACCTTCTACATTGCCCACCTGATCATGAAGGGATTCACATCTAGATCAAGGGAGGTCATCGCCCCCCTGTACTCATCACTCATTAGACCTATGATTGAGTACAATGCCCCATTCGGAATGTATCTGACCAGACACCTGCAGCAGCTGGAAAGGCCCCAAAAGTTCCTCACCAAAAGGATAAAGGGTCTCAAAAATATGTCTTATGCTGCCCGACTGAAAGAACTCCAGCTCTATTCAGTCTCATACCGCTTGCTCAGAGGTGACCTGTGCCTGACATATAAGGCCATGTCAAACCCTGATTTGATGAATATGCTTCACCTCAAAAAATCTAGATCCCTCAGAACCACAACGGCGGGAGACTTAAACCTTGACACGGTTATTAATAGAACATGCTGGAGGGACAGATTCATCACCCAGAGACTCCCTATGCTGTGGAACAAAATCCCGGTACATGTGAGGCAGAGCACCTCGCTGGCCTTGTTCAAGAGGAATCTTGACCAATGGATGGGGGATCGCAGATATACCCCAGGGATTACTTCAGTGTCACTGCTTGACAGAGGCACAGCAAAATAATAGGCATAGTTTTATTCAAACTAAAGGGGTGGCGAAAGCCAAATAACTATGGGCTAGGCTTATAAATGCCCTTGGGCAGATAGCCTAGTATGAACCTATGAACCTATGAACCTATCTTTTTTATCTGAGGTGTATATGCAGATGACCTGAAATTGAATAAACTAATTACTTGTGTTACAGAGAAGGCACACCTGCAAAAGGATTTGACTAAGCTGACTACTTGGGCACAGGAGAATATTATGCTGATAAATACATCAAAAACTAAGCACACAAGATTTGGGAGACATAAATTGAAAGGTGAATATTTAATACAGCACACAGTGATTGAAAGTGTAGATTCATGTAAAGACCTTGGTACAGGGGTAGCTCCAGCTTTGAATTTTTCATATAATATCATCCAATTTGTTAATGATAGTTATAGAACTATAGGTTGTATAAAAAGATTTATAAAGTCTAGGAAATCAGAAATGATGAAGTCATTGTTTGTTAGTTACATTAGACCCAAACTTCAGTATTAAATAATAATATGGAAACCTTACAAGAGAGCAAGCATGAGTGAACTGGAAAGCGTACAGTGAAAATATACCAAGGTCAACCATGGATATGAAAACTTAAGTCATTATGAAAGACTAACATATCTGAACTTGTACAGTGTCTCATATAGATATTTAAGAGGGGATCTTATTCAGGTATACAGTGCATTTAGAGATAGCTACCTCTGGGAATGTTTAGGGTTATCAAACAGTAGCAGAGAATTATCAGATAACCTATGTAGAAGATTATATAGGAATCAGAAGTGTACTATGGTTATCTGAGAGAAAAGTTGATGCATGGAACAGACTATCAAATTACATTAAAGAAATCATTAGTTTAGATATTTTTAAGAACAGCCTGGGCACTTGTTTTGGGAACAACTGTTTTGGTATATTGGCAGGCTAGAAGGGCATTAGTGTCTGTGCTTGAAGTATTTGTATGTATGTATGTCTCTGTGTGTGTGTGTGTGTGTGTGTGTGTGTATATATATATATATATATATATATATATATATATATATATATATATATATATGTGTGTGTATATATATATATATATATATATATATATATATATATATATATATATATATAAATATATGATTTCAGTGTTTTAAGGAGTAGCATGCTTAAAAAGACTGAAGCAAAATTTCAGGATGGGATATAACAGAATCTGTGGATCTCAATTCTCCATGTACTTGTTTGGCATGTAGATCATTTACAATTGTCATGCACTAGAACTTTATGGAGAAGGTTAAAGGGTGCACTGTAATACAGTAAATATTGGCTGATAGATAAATGATTTCCTGCATACAAAGGCAGTAGAGCTATATGAAGTCTTGTTTAACACTGAACCTAATACACTGTGTACAGCTGTCTATTTGTCATCTCTCATGGAACTCTAATGAGTAGTGTATAATATTACGTAGAGTTTACCATAACACAAAGACAAGCTAATTGTCTGGAGCTGATTCCTGTGGGATTTGTTTTGTGAACAAGGGTGGCTATAACCTCTTCCATTTTACCTAGGAGTTTGCTTCCATAAATGGAATAGTAGCCTGAGACAGTAGGTTCTTTCCTTTCTCTATATAGTTTCAGTAAACCTCGAAAACAATTAGTGGTTAATGCCACATGTCTATATAGTTTTAACAGAGCTTCTGAAACATTGCCTGAGATATTACCATGTAACATCCTTACACCATGATCTAGAATTTCATTGCCTGTCAGTAGCTTCAATGCATCTTTGACTGTTGCATGAAAAAGCTGATTCAGATGCCATGGACATGAACTGCATTCAGTACACCAAGCCTGAAAAAGTTTTAAGGGACATATTTTTATAATACTTTTAATAAAACACTTTGACAGTGCATACTATTTAAATGATGGGTTAACAACAGTGTATGGTAGTTGTGGTGTTTACTGAACTGCCTATAATAATATTTGTAAGTGGAAAATGACGCTGATTATGTATTGTGGGCTGTACTTCTTCATACCAAACCATCATTGATGGTCACTTTTGTGAGACTGGACCTTGATTTTGTATATAATGTTATGAACTCCTGCACAAATCACAGCTTTACAGTGACGATAGACTTCTGGTCTGAAGAGATTAATTTTGTTGAGCATGGTGAGAGTGATTTTATTATTTAATCAAAAAAGGACATAGGAGGTTTATGAATTTAATTTCACTTTCTAAGGTGTGCCATTTCCTGAAGAAGAACAAGTAAAATGCAACATTAAAAAATGAGCTTTGGGACCCAAACAAAGCTTAAGGCACAGATGCTTTCTGATGAGTGTCAATTTAATTGAGTACCATACATTAGTGCAGACATCACGTGCAAAGACAGAATAGTTTTTGTGTATTTTCTAAATAAAAAATATGTTCCAAAAGTTCAGAACATTTAACATCTGGGACTCTCCTTAATATCTCATAGTTTGAGCACTTGTTTATACTAATCAGAATGTAGCATCCTTTTATCATAATCCTACATTCACAGACATATATGCAGCTTTCTGACTTTGTGATGTAAGGTGTGAGTTGTGTATACACACTGATTTGCTGAACCAAAGGTGCTGGTTACATTAGCACACTTATTCCCAGAGCCCACCTTTTCTTCTTACCACTTGTGCAGCTCATATCCCTGTCTCTGGTATCACTGGTGGCATCCTGTGTATTTGAATGCTGAACTGTCATAACGAGTGTCTGTGTGGCCATCAGATCAGTAGCCACTGGGTCCACTCAAGCACTCCTTATACCATTTTAAAATGATGACTTTGGCAGCTGCCATGAGTCATTACTTCAATCTGACAACTTGATCCTAGTAATAGGAAAAGTTATCATGTATCATAAATATGAATATTTAACAGCTTTTTGAGTTGAGATTGGTGGGAAATTCATACTCACAACCTAGCTGCAGATCTATCCATCACCACAGAGGCAAGCTATTAAAATTTCTGCAAAGATCTCTGCCTTTTGAGCATAAGTCCCATCTCCATTTGGCCTCATGGGTCTTTTTCTGGAACTTTTAGGTTATGAGTTTGCCCTTAAACAAGAATGGCTGAACCTTTGACTAGTCTTCATCCAAACTTACTGACACTGTGATAAAATGAAACATACCTTCAGCTCCTTTCCCGGTAATGTGTGTAATACATATATGAATAGCTTTAATTCATTTGGTGCCTGTATTCTAAGTCAAACTTCAGGATGTACAACGCATGATGTAGTGTTAGATATCAATATTTATAGCCCGAATCCACTATGAGTACCTCAGACTACAAACCTCAAAACACAAATGATGGGCAAAACTGCCAAAACTGCCTGAAACTAAAAACAAGAGTCCAAATCCTCATTACATATTAACTCATGACAGAACATCAATTGAGCAAATGTTCCAGAGAAGAAAACCAAAAAATAGTGTTTTTGTTCAAATGAGGCAAGCAGCCCTGTGCCCCCAAGATGGGGGCTTTGCCCTCCACACCTACCTTACTTAATTGTTTATAATACAAGGTCACTGTACCTTGAAGAAAAAGTGATAACAAAAGCTAAATACTTACACTTTACCCAGGATGCTATGAACTCAGAGATTTTCCAAAACAATATACACTGAGCAGAAACAATTGTTATATGCAGTAAGCAGAATTATACAAGCAAATATCACCACAAGCAAATCTATGTGAGCAGCTTTGATATGACTAGTCTTTTATCAAGTAACAGACTGGATTTCTAAAATGTGTATATGTCTCATTATTTTGTGTATCTTGTCTATCAAATGTTACTCAGTGTCAGACTTAGTCAAAAATAAGTTGCATCACTTTTAGCCAGAGAAATAGTGCAACTCCAGCTGCCCCAAGAAACATTTCTCTTAGGACTATTTTGTCTGAGAACTGGAAATTACACATCCATATCCAGGAAGTAATTTTTCCTGACTGCAAGTTAAAAATCTAAGAAGCCTGAAAAATGACAGCATGCTATATTTCAAATGTTGCAAGGTAAAATGCTTGAATGTTTATAATATCTGTGTTTTTGGAGCAAAAGAGAGGGTGCTGTCATGAGGAAATGAGTTTGAGTATTATTGTGAGGTGAGAATGAATTTATGGGTGTGTCATATCTGCTATTTCAAGTTGACAAAGAAAGACTGTCCCATTCAGACAACAGATGCTTAAGATTGGGGGAAATAACATAATTGTGTTTAAAAAACTTTACCTAGAACTCTTATGCGTATTATTTTTGCATAAGATTTAGAACGAGGAAACTTACAACAAATTAGTTTAAAAAGCTATGTTAACCATCAGAAGCAAAACAAAAGACATATGGTTATACTAATGAT
Organism: Protopterus annectens; assembly: GCF_019279795.1. Taxonomy (NCBI): domain Eukaryota; kingdom Metazoa; phylum Chordata; order Ceratodontiformes; family Protopteridae; genus Protopterus; species Protopterus annectens. Next base: position 975,616,927 of record NC_056731.1, read on the forward strand.
TAATCATAGAATATAAACATGCTGAAAAGACAACTCCATTGACTGGTCAAGTACATAGTTTGCATTTATTTATTTATTTTATTTGTTTGCTTTAGTTTACTATGGTAGCCTGACTGGCTTACAGTTCCCATTTTCAGTGGAGACCCTTGGAGAAAAAGTTTCAGATGAAGTAAATGTACAATGTAACAAACTTTAAAGAAAGGACAGTGTCTAAAATATATTGAAGTTCATTAAAGAACAGAATAAGCAGGAGGTGTCACATGGAAGTATAAAATGTAGTATGTTTTATGAAATTACATTGATGCACCTTAGAGAACATCTCTGGAACAGGAAATTAAAGGTAAAACATTACTAAGAAGTAGAGAGTATCAAACATAGAGATAGAAACATGACATGCTTCTATAGTCATTCTCAAATATACACTTAGAACAATAATATATACATTTGTTATAGGAGTGCAATAAACTCACTTCAGTAACACACCATAAGATGCCAGCTGAGAAGAAATGCTTTAGTAAGTGAGAAGTGAAGCTCTTCAGTTGTATTTTTATTTTGGAAATTCTGAACATTTGCAAAATCTAATATGGTTTAGATGCACTTTATGACTGGTAGATTTTAAAAGTGAGATGTTTTGTTTGAATGTGAACGGAATGCTATGTCAAAGCTGTTCTTATCAAGTCTAAGGATTCCCTATTTGAGCTGTGGGATTTTTAGGATATTGGTACTCACACTGAAGAATGTTCTTCATAATGATCATTGCTGCAGTAGCTTTAGCTATATGGATTATAGCCTGCCAAGGATATAACAGCTGGAGAGTTTCAAAAACTTCAGGGTACTTCCATGTGCCCAAACTGTCAAGCAGCTCAAGCTGAGCTAACTAAAAGACACATTTGGGCTTGAAGCCTTTCCTAGCTTTACTGCCACTGAAGAGTACACTTCACTTTGGGGGGGGGGGGGGCTTGCATTTTTTAATTTTTACTGATGTTTTATTACTTTCCTGTTCAGTAAAGTTATTATAAAGCTAGAGACTGTAACATACTTTTGAAGGGAGCACTCAATGTTTTTGTAAGTTTGAAAGTAACGTTATCTAACTGATAAGCTATTTTCTGTGCAGAAATTGTGTTTATTTTAAGGTTGTGAGGTGGCCAGTGTTTGAACATGCTTTTTACTGTGTTTCTTCTATTAAGAAGAAAAAAAAAAACAAGTAAATTTTGTGGACTAGTAGTTCTATTGGCATTGGTGCTTGCTTTCCCCAGGATTGATGCACCGATTTTGGCTTAATCATGGAATAGACTGTCATTACCCTGGTCAGTCCATCTTCTAGCCAAAAAAAAGAAAACGTTAAACAAACAGCCTTTGCCACCACAGCAGGCTAAGAATTTGCATCAGTTACAGGTGGGTGACTCTGCTATGGCTATTTGTTGTACCTCAGACCACTCATCTTTTACCTGGATCCCTCTTGTGTAGCACCTATAGCCACTATGGACCAGAGGTTAGTCATGTCCTTTCTGGCTGTTGGGGTCCCCTGAGTAGGTAAGGAAGAACCACTCCTGTCGGTCCTGAGAATGAGAACAGGGAAGGTTTCCCTGCTGTGTCAGAATGCTATGCCCATCCCTGCTGCCTTTTGTAAATGGCTGGCCCCATTTTTCCTGTTAAAAAAAAGAAAAACAAACATGCATCTACTCCTCAATTTTCTTCGAATAGCAGTAGTTTACTGAGACTGGCTCATGGTTTGATTCAGGCTATTAATCTGCATCGTAGAGTCATTTCTAGTAAAATAAAGAGGGATGCATCCTGTCCTGAAAAGAATCAAGATTCTGAATATGAAAGGAAGATGCACGGATGAATTCAGAGTTTTGTCCTCAGAGTTCTGATTCAGACTCAGAGGAGATCTCAGTTTCTGGTTCTCCCTTTGGGGGTTTCTCTTTCTCTGAGATTATTGCTATAATTTCCCTTTGTTTTCAGTGGGAGAACACTGACGTTTCTCAATCTCTCAGAAAAAATGATGAATTGTTACAGCTGTCTCTAAAAAGGCAGACAGGATATACAAAGTTCCTCAGTCTTTTAAATTGTATACACTATTACCAAATCTGACATATCAGCTATAGCCTTGGTTTATGCCTCTTCTGCTAAGCACTTAGTTAATTCCTATCCTACTCTTTCTACTAATGATGGGAAAGTTATTGATATGTATGGGGAAAAAAATATACTTCTGCAACTCAGAATTTCAGAATTTTAAATTATCAGGCTCAAACATTAAAGTTTATTCTGACATATTGTGAATGTATTAGGAATGTTTTATCTACTTTGAAGAAAATTCTGCTTTAAATAATGACATTTCTTCTATTGCACAGATCACTACTCATTGTTTGCAGTGTGTCTTTATGACTCTGCTGATACGTCTTCCAGGGCTATGGCCACTGGTATGGTTTAAGGAGGTTTGCTTGGCTGCATTTTCAGAACCTTTCAGATAATGTTAAAAATGAGATTTTACATTCTGTCTGGGATAGTGATTTAGTGTTGTTGCAGAAGTGACCCAAAAGTGTGATGAAAGGGACAAGCTGATGCAGAGAATCTCTAAGATTTTTTAGCACTCATTTTCCAAACTGTCCACATGATTTTGTTTCTCCTTATTCAATTCAAGCAAAAAAAAAAAAAAACAAAATAAACAGTCTCAGTAAAATTTAGGTAAACAGATATTTAAGAAGCGCCAAGGAGGTTCCAAATAGACATCTCAAACCCTTCAATATCAAGGACTCTCCATCAAGTCTGAATGACTGTTCAAAACACCTTGTGCCCCCCCCCCATCCCTTTTCACTGAATGTTTGAATCTACATTTTTCTCTTTGGCAACAGATTGTTTCAGACATATAGGTTCTGAAGATCATTTATTAGCGATACAGATGACAGCTCAAGGAAATCCCTGCTTTGAAGAGGGTCATTCCTCATCCTGCAGATCAGACTGTTTTTCTTTCACCTTTTTTTCATCATGTGCTGTCCCAAGGAGTGATAGACCCAGTTTCTCCTTCACAGGCCAGGAAGGGACTTTATTCAAGGATGTTCCTAAGCCCCCCCCCCCCCAAAAAAAAAAAGAAAGAAAATGCTTGGATACCATTTCTGTATCTTTCTTTCCTAAACTTGTTTGTGATAGTGTTCAAATTCAAAATGATGTCAATTCACAGCCTGTTGAATCTTCTTCCTCTTTCAAGTTTCCTGGTAAGACTAGACATAAAACATGCCTATTGTATCCATATTCATCCAGACTTCAGGTGTTTCTTAAGGTTTTGACTGAATCATATTATCAGTTTTTTGTCGTACCATTTGGACTATCAACTGCACCAAGAGTGTTCACAAAGTGTTTTGCTCCAGCTATAGCTTATTGCAGGCAACACAATATGCACTTTTTGTCCCTTTATTTAAATGACTTACTTATCTTTGCAAAGTCTTTTTTTCAAAATGTCAGGAATCTCTCTCTTGGGTGAGAGATATCCTGCACAACCTGGGATTCCAAGAGAACATTCAAAAGTCTTTTTTGACTCCCTCACACAGGATTATGTTCCTGGGATGTGAGCTGGACACCTCGGATTAAACCGCTTTTCTTTCACAGGAAAAATATTTATTTAGTTCTATTTCTAAGGTTTTCCACTCAGACTTCAGTCACTGTGAAGAAATACCTCAGGATTTTAGATCTCATGGCATTTATGATTCTCATGATACCCCTTGCATGACATCACATGAGAAAGATGCAGTGGTATCTGAAATCACTTTGGCCCCAGCATCAACACTCTTTACTTTTTCAGATCCAAGTACTGGGTTTGCCAGAAGAGGAATCACTTAGTGGAGACAACAGATATCCTTAAATCAGGGTCTCACATTCTCCCTCCCTGCGCCAAAACAGTCAATCATCACAGATGCTTCAGACTTTACTTGGGCAGCAGTTTCAGAAGAGACAAAAATGCAGGGAATGTGAAACACAAAGGACAGATGCAAGCACATAAATATCAAGGATCTGTGCATTCATTCTTTGAACCATATTAGGTCCACAGAACCTGTTCAAGTGGTTAAAGACAATGACACAGTGACATTGTATATCAACAAATAAGGGAGAACCAAGTCATACCCCCTTTGCAGATTAGCCATGTTAGCTTGGGATATAGTTTCACGGCACAGTCTCATTCTAAAGGCATCCTACATTCCGTCAGAGCAAAATTGGTGGCAGACAAACTGAGCAGGACCAGGGCAGACTCTCATGAATGGAATAAAGATCAGGGGTTCCTAAAAGATTTGATCCATCTGTGAGGAGTTCCTCAAACAGACCTCTTTCCCTCCTCCCCCAACAATCAGTGGGCAAAATTTTCTTCCAGGGCTCCATGCAAGAAGGCCTGAGAGACAGATGATTTTCCTTTTCTGTGGACAAAAATGTACCTGTATGCCCTTCCACCCTTTCCACTAATATCCAGGGTACTTCTAAAGATGCAGTAGGAATCCTCCAAGATCATTGGAGTGATTTGCCTCTTGCCCAGGCACTAAGGTTTCTCCCTTCTTTTGGAAATGACCAGGGGGAATTACCACAAGTTTCCTGATAGAATGGATCTACTCACACATGAACAGGGGTTTTTCATGCATGCCAACATCAGTCATCTTCAACTGACTGCCTACTGCTGGATGTCTTAACTCCTTTTAGGAACCTGTTTTCTGAGGACATGCAGCAGTTGCTAATGGAGTCAAGAAAGCCTGCTACTATAAAAGCATATGTTAGCAAAAAGCAAAGGTTTTCTAGTTGGTACCAGCAACACAACCAGCACCCATTTGGGGCTTGTTGTTCTCTGGTTTTACAATATCTGTGTGAATTAAAATCCTACTACCTTTCTTATTCCTCTATCAAGGTTCACTTATCAGCCATTTCAGCATGTCTACCCATGGATCCTCCACATGACCTTGAAAGGCCTTTAGAATAAGATGCCTCCAAGTACACCATTGACCCCTCCTTGGGATCTTAATTTTGTGTTAGAAAAGCTAATACTTGCTCCATTTGAACCTGCTAATCTGGCAGATTTGAGGTTTTTAACATGGAAAACAGTTTTATAGACTGCATTGGCCTCTGCAAGAAGAGCATCTGAGTTCCAAACTCTTATGGTGAGTCAACCCTACCTTGTTTTCCTGAAGGACAGGGTTTCCTTGAGGGCTAATCCCCCTTTTTTGCCTCAAGTGGTGTCCAAATGTACTTTATGTCAGACTATCCATCATCACGATTCTCTTTCCTGAATCTAAAAATGAGGGAGAAAGGTTTTCAGAGACAACACAAGTGTTAAATTGACAAAACTAGATCTTTCAGGTCATTGGATCAATAGTTCATTTCTTATGAAAGAAAGATGAAGGGACAACTCATGTCAAAACAAACTATTTCCAAATGATTGTCGTGTGTTATAGTCACCATGACAAATCTATTGCAGGCAGGGTCAAGGCCCACTCTACAAGGACCATGGCTTCTTCTATGGCTTTTTGGAAAAGGTTAGATTCTAGAAGTACTCTAGAAGTGTTGCTTGTTCCTTTGTCCATTCTTTTACAAAGCACTATAAGCTTGATTTCTTCTCTAGGTCTAGATCATGTTTTGCTAGGACCATTTTCCAGGGGCTCCTGGACCCTTCTCCTTCCACTTCCCAGAAATAGCTAGATATGATAATCTACCAACACAGCTAAGGCTAGTGCAGCAATGAACAATGTGAAGAACATAGTACAGTTGTGTAAGTTGATCTTACCATAATAGTAGATGTTCAAATGATCAGTGCTGCAGTAGCCACTCCCTCAAATGGGAGGTTGAGCAATGGATTTCTTCTTAAAACATTTTAAGTTTGTGTTGAAGTCATGTGATGACTTTTTTACATTATTTATTTTGCTTTTAAAATGTAAGCGATGCAGATCTTTACAATAAAAATGATTAATTAGTACTGAGACACATGGGACAGTACTTTATTACAGTGCATTTAGAGCCAAGGGGTCACTGACAAAATGTATGTTTGACTGAGCTATGACATTTTAGTGAAGGAATGCTGTTTGTTTAATTAAATCTTGGCAAATTTCAAATGACACATTGTTTTCTCTTTGTGGTAAATCATTCAATTCTTTAATGGTGTAATTATGAAGAATTGGGTAACTCAAGTCATTTTTTTTCTGATGAAACCCAATAAAACGAAATTAGGAAGAAGCACACCAGAATGCACCAAATAATATTTATTTAGCGCTTTCGTCTTTTAAAATAAAAAAACTTCATCAGAATGAACAGGCACATACCTGTTCATTGTATGTGCCTGTTCATTCTGATGAAGTTTTTTTTATTTTAAAAGACAAAAGCGCTAAATAAATATTATCTGATGGATTCTGGTGTGCTTCTTCCTAATTTCGTTTATTTGATTTGGTACTTTTTGTGGACTTTTTTAAGTTGTCTGATGAAATCCAGAAAATCTGTTATAGAAGATTAAGGCAGGAGACTCTGAGCAAAGATGGTGGATCTGTAGATATGTCTGTGAGGATTTCTGTAACTAAGCTATTTGTATATTGACAGAATTTTAAGCTTATGTTCAGGAAAATTAGAGTCATCTGAACTTTGACACTTATATTACAGTTCCTTAAAGGGAAAAATATTGCCTCTCACTTAAAATCCCAAATGTTATTATGTTTATGGAACATATTTTAAATGAGTGGTATTAAGTCTAGACTGGGATAGATAGCTACAAAGAGAGATTTTCAACAAGTTTTGACCTGTTTTCAAGAACTTAAGTTGAAAATTGATTATTTTCAGACTAAACTGGACAGATACCAGGAACACAGTATAAATTATAGTATAGATGAGTTTGCCTTTTATCCAGTTTAAGCACAACCTAGATCAGTGGATGGGGAACAGAACATTTATATTGGGCTTTGCACCCATGCTCTTATTGACAGAGGTAGCTAATATATGTCTGGCTTTCAATGTCCTATTCAGATACAGAACATCATTATTATTTCAAGAAAACTTGGACAAGCTTAGAAAGCCCCCCATGCCTTAGCCTAGTAATAATCCCTGAATCTAGGAATCTATACATCAAACTACCATGTTAAAGAATTTGATTATATCTCACATCTATATCACATTGTCAAATGCTCTAAATGTCAAATGCCTCTTTGTTGAATGTTATTTGTCAAAGTCTTCATCTGTCAAATGATCATTTTGGTGAACATTTTACAATGGTAAGTAACCAGTGGGCCATTATTGGGAGTTTACCATTTTCTCCACTGCAGTGAAACCTTGGAGTTGGTATATATTTAGTTAGGTAGGGTGTTTGTGTGTGTGTGTGTGGGGGGGTGCAGCCCCCCAATGGTTGGTTTAATGAATGCTGTTTTTGTTGCAGTTGGTAGATTGGCTAACTTTTTTTTTACCGTGGAAAACTGTTTTGCTGAAACGATTGTTCAATGGATGAAGTTTCAACAAATATGATTCAAAGAACAGGCGTTCGACATTTGGAGCATTCAGTGATGTGATAGAGACCCTTATAGCTCAAAGTATAGAAATAGATATATTGAATGAAATGGGTGAAAGAGCAAAATAAGAGGTGAATCTTACTGAAATACTTACTAAATGGTTACTTGAAAAAGTTGAAGGCTTGGAAAATAGAGAAAGAAGGTGTAATTTGACAATTTTTGGTGTACCTGAAAGATCAAAAGGAAATGACTTGATTGTTTTTATACCAGCTAGATACCCCAAATTCTTAATCTTCAAGAAGGCTTATCTTTGGCATAAAAAGAGCTCACATAATCATAGGTAAACCTATTCTGTTAAGTCCTAATTCACATCCAGGAATGATAGTAGTTAAATGTATGTCCTCCCTAGAATAATAACTGATACTAAAATTTGGTTGGACAAAATATCCTATAAGAATTGGATAAAATATAGTAAGATTTGATGGTGACCATGCTGTTAAAACTCTTAAAATGCAGAGAATTTTGGCAAATTATAAAATCTCTCAAAAGAATAATGTCAAAGCTCATCTGTTATGTAGAATTAAGCTGTGAATATTTTATCATTCTGGTGCGAGAACCTTAACCTCTGTACAGGAAGCAAGAAACTCATGAAATAATTAATTACTTCATTTTCAGGAACTTAATGACTTTTCTACTAGCAAAATGAAAAAAAAAAACTACCTGCCAAAAATGGAGCTAGTGGAGTTGTTTCTAAGAAAAAGAAAACAAAGCACACAGAATTCAACCTAAAAAAAAAAAAAAAAAAAAAAAAAACTCAGCTCTTTTCCTATTTTCTTTTTACTGTATTATATTTCATCCATTCATTTTATAAATAACACTATTTATTTCTTTCATCATTATTATTATTATTCATTCTTGATATTAGTTGAAAACAACGAGAAAGTAAAGATAAATAATTAAACGTTATTCTGTGTACAGGTAAGAGGTGACAACTGATTCCTTGATATGTTGTGATAGTTCAGAAAATTCTGTAATACAAGCGTATTAATTAATATTTACTAATTCAGGTATGAAATATAAAATATGAGTTTTGCTAAGCTATATCAGTTTTTAATTCAAATTAAGGCATACTGACAGACTTTGTTTAAACTTTTAACAATTTTTTTTTTTTTCTTTAACATTAGTTTTTGAATGCTATATTTGTTCATAGTTATTTCAACCTTAAATGTTTTTACCTCACGCTTGTGCTTTCAAACAGTTTATACAGATATTTGTAGAGCTGTGGTTATTAAATGGAGTTTCGTTACTGTGTGAATGTTCTTTACAGCATTTCTAATTAGAATGCTGAAAAACTGTAGTAATAACTGCCTGTTTTTTCATCTGTTATCCTCTTTAAAAAGTAACAATGAGTTAATATGGCTATCGAGAGGTGAATCATATTGTGCTGTTTTATGTTATCCATACCAATTAAATAGGTAAAAATGCAATACTATGTACTTTATTAGACATAGGTTTGATGTTTTAAAAGTCACATATGTTTAATGTATCTTTGTTAGTCTTATATACAATTGTGAAGATTTATGTACATTGTATTAGCACTGTGATGTTTACTTCTGGCTTTGCTGTTTTTGGTGATTTTGAAACTGTGATTAGTTATTTTGTATTGTAGCTGTCTGTTTTCTGTCTGTTTTCTGTGTATTGGGGAGTTGATTGGCATATATGGATTTCATGTGAAGAAGGGGTATATGTTATCTCATTCTGATATTTTATTTGGTCACCTAAGCGATTGCTGGTTTGGTTGGACAACATTGTGCTGGTGATTGATATATGGATTTGTTGATTCTGGATGGTATTACTTGCTGATGATCAATTTAATATACAGCAGATTAATCATACTGTATGTTCATACTTGCAGTGGATATTTCGGTTAACTTGGACTTGCACTAATGATTACAGAAAACAGACTAGATAAAAAAAGAGATATTACTGGTATAATTGAAATAACTTAAAAGTAATGTTTAGCACATAATGTACAACATTATATGAGGCAGTGAATACACAGGGGCTATATATTATCTCCTTTACTGGGTATTGGATTAGATGATGTAGTAAAGCAGTACAAAATATGCTGGCAAAGTGGAAGAGACTTTGTTTATTACATTGTATTTATGGAGGTAAAAAGTTCATTTGATTTATTGTGGTGAAGTAGATTTTGAAAAAAAAAATATTGGATTTGATACTTTTCTATAGGACTTATTATTGGCTTGTTGGCTGTGAATGATTCCTGGCTCTACAATTGCTGTTGTTTGTGTATAGAAAGGTTTGATTAAATTATTGTTTTATGATTAACTACTGGAAGTCAATGCACATATCACATTACATTCTAAAAAAGAAGAACTGATTTGTCTATTGTTAGTAAGAGTCAATTATTGATGTTATTGTTTGGGTTAATTAACTGTCTTATTAATAGAGACATATGAAAATAAGATCTACAACAAATTTAGAGATGGAAATGCAAATAAATGCTGGCATTTTATCACATTCATTTTAATTTGATGCGTGTGTATATATAAATAGATATAGACAGATAAAGATAGATCTTTTAATTATATTATAGTGGTCTATTTATCTAGTTATGATATAAATTACAGGTTTTCGTATCAATTACCAGAATATATATATATATATATATATATATATATATATATATATATATATATATATGGGTATATATCAGTAGACCGAAATTACACTTTGCCAAAATGCAAATAATTGAGATGAAGCTGCTGAAAACACACTTTAACAAAACTTCAAACCATCTGAAGTCAAAACACCTAAAAATCAACATTGGATATTAAACGTATTTCCCGATACCCTATACAGTTTTTAATTTAAACACAAAAACTTGCCTTTGTTGATTTTCTTGCAGTGGGGCAAGCACGGCTGCATCACCCATGTGGGGGGAAACACCCACCACACCCCCTGCAAATGATATATACCACTCTGAGATCATACTAAAGTGGACAAAAGCGTACACACTGCAGTTGTTCTTATCCAGGGTATTGAAAGTGGTATTTCATATCTGGAGTTTGATCAGCAAAAGTAAGTTTTTCAGTTTAAATATAAAACTGTATAGGTTATCAGGAAAGGTGTTTAATATCAAAATTGATTATTTGGTGTTTTGACTTTCGATGGTTTGAAGTTTTGTTAAAGTGGATTTTATGCAGATTTGTCTCTATCATTCAAAGTTAGACAAAGTGTAATTTTAGTCTACTGAAGCAGGCCTACACACACACACACACACACACACACATATATATATATATATATATATATATATATATATATATATATATATATATATACATACACATGTGTGCATGCATGGGCATGTGTGCGCATGTCTGTGTGTGTGCACGCACACGCGCTTGTGTGTGTGTGTGTGTGTGTGTGTGTGTGTGTGTGTGTGTGAGGGTAAACAAGGATCCTATCTTCCCTCTTTAGTAATGGGTATTAACCCTAAGCCTAATGCTGCCCCTTCACCCAACCCTAACCATATACCTTGGCATCATTTAAACCTTCCTTTAACACTGATGCTATTCAGACAAATTTGAAGTTAAGGCTACAGGGATTTCTAATTTTAATATCAGGAGTGGAAAAAGTTTTCCTGTCTCAATATTACTTTTTTTATTATTATTGTGTATGATGAAACTTATTTTGTTGATATTGCACATTTGACATTAGGACAGTTTGGTCATACTCAATAGACACCATACATGTCTATATCTATATATCTATATATCTATACCGATATCTATCTATCTGTATATCTATCTATATATATATATATATATATATATACATACATTTATATATATGTATATGTATATATATATATATATATATATATATATATATATATATACATATATATATATATATATATATATATGGATTCGTATCACTTCACCTAAAGACCATTTCACTGAAACCCATTTCACTGAGACCAAATCACCTAAAGTTCATTTCACTGAAAGTTCATTTCACCTAAAACTCATTTCACTGACAACTAGTACTCTAAGGCAAGTCAAAGTTATATGTCTTTTTCCCCACTGTAGTGAGATCCTGATGTTAGTATGTATAGTTAGGGGGGTGTGGGGGGCATAGCCCCCCTCATTGGGGGGGGGGCACAGCCCCACATTTAATTTTGTTTTATGTTGTCTGGTTTTGTTTTACATTAATTGGTAAAAGCACACTAGGTGGGGGGGGCTATGAACCCCATACCCCCTAACTATATATACTAACACCAGGATCGCACTACAGTGGGAAAAAGGACATATACCTTTGACTTGCCTTAGAGTACTACTTGTCAGTAAAATGAGTTTTAGGTGAAATGAGTTTTAGGTAAAATGAACTTTAGGTGATTTGGTCTCAGTGAAATGAGTGTCAATGAAATTGTCTTTAGGTGAAGTAATGTGAATCCATATGTATATATATATATATATATATATATATATATATATATATATATATATATAGCTATAGCTATATCAAATTAGATGTAGATATAAATACAATAATTTTCTACATTATAATAAAGGAATTAAAGATCATTTATGGAAATTTGTATTACAAGGAAAATAAAAAGATTTTGGTAATGATTCAAAAATGCAAATGTTGAAAATAGTTGGAAAATTGTCATTAATTCATTATTGGAAAATATATTATTGGAAACATTTACATAGAGCTTTCTTTACATGCCATTTATTATCAAAAGTGTTTAAAGATTATGAAAACTGTTGTTGGATATTTAAATTAAACATAACAACTTATTGGAAATATGTTATATATATGAATGTATATTGTTAAAAGGATATTTTATTTATTTATTTAACTTTTGCTGACCAGGACAGTCCGACTATGACAGAGCCTATTTTCGGCAGAGGCTTGAATAGGACAGAGCCTATCTTCAACAGAGGCCCAGGGAGAAATGTTCCAGACACATGTCTTTGTAATGTGTGTGTGTGTGTGTGGGGGGGGGGGGGGGTGAGAGTACCTGGAGGAAACCCTTGGGAATGCAGGGACAAAATACAGACTCTGCACAGAAGCATCCCAGCCAAGACTTGAACCAGAGAACCTCTTACTGTTTGGTGACAATGTTAAATACTGCACCACTGTGCCACCCAATTGGCAACACATTTATAGGTTTAATATATAACAACAAGGAGACGCTGTTGCCCAAAGGTCTGCTCCAAACACCAAAACCAAATGTATTCAAGACAAACTGGAATGGACCACCACAATAAATGGATAAAAATCAAATAATCTTTAATCGGACAAGCGCTTTTGCGTGTAAAACACGCTTCTTCAGATCCTTTATACAAAATAATGACCTAAAATGCAGTACTTATATACTCTAAAACAGACACACCTCTCCAATAAAATATACATCTAATTGAACAATTAAATAATTGATTAACCAAATAAGCAATCTATTCTCAAATGTTAAGAACATCTATTATACTATTCATCATCTCGAGAGCTACTCAAAAACAGCTAGAACATATATAGAAGTGGCATAAAGCCACAACAAACATAAACAGAACTTGAATTCAAGAATTATGTTGAAACTGTTTTAAGCATAAAACCACACATTGACATAAGAATGCTAACCTGTCATAAAATACAATGCCTAACACTGTTAGTAGTCTCCATAGAGCCTCGTCAAGAGCTCTTACTGCTACAACAAAAATGTAAGTTATATCTGCCAATATGAATGCTGTAAGAGAGTGAACGTGCATATATATAACAGCAATAATGTGCATATAGACAGCATCAAAAAATACATATATGCAAAATCATTGATCACGCATCACCTTGCTCAACAATTCGTTTGAAATTGTCTAAGATCAACACCCAATAACTCACCCCTAACACTCTAAATAGGTCGCTAGATGTAAGTATGAATCCTGGCATCTCGTGCTGAAGTCATGTTCGCTATCTCACTGGATCAAAAAATCATGATGTCATATGATCCATCAACAAATCTCCAGTCAATAAAATAAAATAAAATGAGACACTAGAGTGAGCTGTCAATACCTAGCTACAACCATCAGCACATCATACTTGAAAGTCTCTCAGAATTGCGCTCCATGTCTAACAACCAAAAATAACCGCTACTACACCTCAGCGGGACCCACAAAATCAAACGTCTGTGAGCGCACAGACTGAAAGAAATACTATTGTGCTGTCGCGCCCTGGTATCATAAGAACCATCAAGACGCAAGTGTACATTATATATAACTACCAAAATTTGACATATACTCAAACTGTCTCCCCATCTGTAAATATGAAGCATCCCTGACATCTGACAAACTAAATACTCCTATATTGCAAAAAATATTGCAAAAAATATACAAATATTAAACTGGGACCAAATTTTTTTAGTCATCCGATCACCCAATCATGAATATTCAAATAATCTTAACAAAGACAAAAAATCTTAACAAAGACAAAAAAGGGGGTGACCAAGACCTAGAGCCGAGGCTGCATAAAGCATGGCTCATGGAGCTCATCACATAACTAACTTAATACAACTGATCAATGTGTCACGGGAGAAGTGTCCCGCCTAGGCATAAAACTCTCTCAAGCCCGTTCCTACAGTGAACACATGGATCAAACTACCATGAACCACAACAGTTATTCAAAAAATGTACAAAAAATCTATATCAAACGTGAACTTATTATGACTGCCAGTCACCAACAAATGAAAACAACAGCCAACTGTTGTGTTTGTGCCTTGGGGCTTATACTGCCTATAAATAAGGAACAGCATGCACAAATGTGTAAGACACAACCTGATAAATGATATTACTAGCTTGCTCACAAGGTGTGATGAATCTATCTAGCTAAAAACATGTATATCAAAATATAGATATGGCTAATCTACTAAAAAATGGTGAAATTCATATAAAATGTAAGATATAAAATATGGCTCATCCAGTTAGGCCCCTATAAACAGCTATATGGGTTAATCCATAAAATAGCTGACTTCTATAGCTTTAAAGCCTCTCATACAACAAACCAACCATAAGCCTATCTAAAACCCCAACCACTGGCTCAGTGTGATCATAACGCTCCCTCGAAAATGAAAGAATGTAAAATATTATCAGGATTAGATATCCATATATACACACATTATGCTACGTAAAATATGCATGAATAAAATACATATATATATATATATGTATATATATAAACATGTGTGTGTATATACTAAACTACTGATAGTGTCTCCAACTCCAAGGCAAAGTACGTTCACCTACAAAACTCTAGATGAGATATAAATACAAGTACTATAAATATGTAGATGTGTACTATGAAGATGTGCAGCTAGCTAAAGTAATACTTCTGTGTCACAGCTGAAAAATGTGAACCTAGGTGTATCTCTCAAAAGGCATGTGTACCTGAACTGCCACTTATTTGAGTGAACGTGCCTTCAAAGGAGCCCTAATGCTCACATATTGATTTAACCCTGGCTCATGCTGAGCCTTGAGTTTAAAAATCCAACTCAATTCTACTTGTTCCAGGTCATTGAATATGTCTCCTTCCCTCTTGCTGGGTGTAACCTTCTGTAGAACCCTGAATTCAAAAGAATGCCCCCTATTTGTTGTAATATGTTTCACTAGGGCATTCTTCATGTCACTCTTCAAGATATCATTGACATGTTCTTGTACCCTTTCCTTCAATGATCTCGTCGTCATCCCCACATAGAAAGCATTGCACATAACACAATTGGCTAAGTATATCAAGTTTCTATCCTCACATGTTGCTTTAAAGTGTGGTTCAAACCTATAGGACAGAGTAGGATGTATAAACAACTGCTCCAATGTGATATATTTGCAGATGTTACACCTCTGACAAGGAAAAGTGCCAGGAGCATCTCCCCTGGATATCTTGGATCTGGTTGTCTGACTGGGTTCTACACAAAGTAATCTCTTGAGGTTCTTGCTATTACGATAAATATAAGAGGGTGTTGGGCCTACTAACTTCATGATACGTTGGTCAGTCAATAAAATATGCCAGTTTTTGCTTATGATGTCTCTGATGTGTTTGATATCGCTAGTATATCTAAGGTTCAACCTCACTTTGGTGTTATCAAAATTACTTCTAGCCCCCCTCGAACCATTGTATATTCTGGCATTACTTTGCTGTATACTCTGGCTAAATAAAACAGAATCTCTAATGAGTTCTGTCTTACCTTTATCGTAACCCCTCTCTGCAAAACATTCTAAAAGAAACTGACTCTGTTTATGCAGTTCAGTCTCTGTTTTACATAACCTTTTGACCCTGGTAAATTGACTCTTCACTATACTGTCGAACACAAATCTTGGGTGCATGCTATTGTATTGTAACAAGCTATTTCTCCAACACTCCTTCCTATACAGAGTAGTTTCCAAGTTCCCCTGTAGTCCTCTGTATATAGTTAGGTCTAAAAAGTCAATCCTATCTGTGGATGAATTGACTGTGAACTTCAGAAATCCTGTGGTGGATTCCATATACTCCACAAAAGACAAAAGTTCAGCATTGCTCCCATGCCAAAACATCAGTATATCGTCCACAAATCTTTTGTATAGACTGACCTTCTTGAACCAATCATTGTTGAACAAGAAGGTGCGCTCCCAATGGAGCATGACCAAGTTTGCGTACGTGTTAGCGCAGGGGGTGCCCATGGCAACCCCCCACTGCTGTAAATAGAGCTGGTCTCTAAACTTAAAAACATTATGCGTTAATACTAATTCCATAATGGCGCATAGCAGAATCTCATCATTGTTACTAAACCTCTTGCTCGTATGAATGATGTATCTCAAAGCTTCCAGACCGAAATCATTCGGTATGGAGGTAAAAAGGTTTTTCACGTCCAGGGTTACAAACATCTGAACTCTATCCAAATCTGTAGAGTATTTATCAAAGCTGTCTAACAATTCATAAGTGTCCTTAAGAATAGAACTAGTTTCAGAGACCAAAGGTCTCAACCTTTTTTCTAGATATACAGATAAAGTCTCTGTAGCCCAACCCTGCCCAACAACTATGGGTCTCATGGGCGGTGGAAAAATACCCTTGTGTATTTTGGGAAGCCCTTTGATGTAAGGTATTTTGGGCTTCTCAACAAAAAAGTATTGGTATAGCTCATAATCAATTTGTCTGGACATAACATATTCATACAATTCTTGATGTATATCATACACAACTTTTTCGAGCTCCATATGAGTGATCGGTTTATAAGTGGCCGCTTCATTCAATAGCTCTAACATGCTCTTGATATAGATTTCTGTGTCTAACAAAACTATAGCCCCTCCTTTGTCTGCTGGTTTCACAATCAAATCATTCACATGCTTAAACACATATATACGGTCCCATTCTTTAGTATAAGTATTAAAAAAGGGAGCACTGTGCTTGTGGCTATAGAAGTATCTATAAAAGTCATTTTCGCAGCTTTTCAAGAAACACTCTGCTACTGGTGATGGTGCAGGTGTAAACACGCTCTTTTTCTTAAAATTAAGTTTATTGTTAGTTCCATTGTCTGTGGAGTCTAATGGGCTGCTCTGCTGATTAAAAAATAACTTCAGAGATAAACTCCGTATGAAGAGTCTTAAGTCAGTTAACAATTCAGGCAAATTACTCACCTGAGCTGGAATATAGTTTAAACCACGATTCAATAAAGTTTCATCAATGGAGGTCAACTTATACTCGGAAAGATTCACCGTCAAGTTTTTCAATTCCTTGCTCTCCCTCTCTGGAACTGCTGTTCTCCCGAGTATTTCCTCTTCATTCTCCCCCTGCTGTTGGATCTGCCTCTCGCAAAATGTTGCTGTTGTACAGGGAGCGGTAAAAAACGCTCTATATTAGTTTGGGCTATCTTCGGTTTAGCCCCTGGATTATGCAAACTTGAGCGCTGAAGTGCTAGCTGGTTAGGCGGTGGCGTATTGTCTGACTCTGTCATAAACAGAGACGGAGCTTCCGTGGATGAAACCGGAATATCCGTTGTCGTAGCTGCTTCAGTTAAAGGGGCAACGCCAATTTGACTGTTGCTGGTATCACTCACATCACGATTAGTGTAAGATGTTTGCCCATTATCTCTCCTGTTCCTAGGCCAGACAAAGACCTGGCTGTTGGTGAAGTCAAAATGATCGCGTTGTAGCTTGCGCATCTTAATCTGTTGCAACCTCTCTCCATATGCAGAGGTTTGATTAAGTATGGAATCTATCCGTTGCTCGAACATTGCCCCTTTAAAATTGTCTAAGATATCTTTGTACAGCGTCTCGGCTTTGTTCTTCAATTCGTCTTCCAGGAGAGTAAAATATTCTATGAGCAGCTTCATATATCCAAAACTCAACTCAAGGTTCATCTGCTGCCACCTTCTTAGTAAGTCCGGATGGCTGTTGCCATAGGTGGGCATGCAGAGAACCCTCATACCTCTCGGCACTAATTTGAAGTGTAAACATGCTTCAAAGTGCCTTCTTTGCCATGTGAGTCTCTGTAACTTATACAACGTGTTTTCCAGTTCTTTAAGATTCACATTAAAGTCATGTATATTGTCCACATTACCATGGTTATTCTCCGCATCTGCATTAGACAATTCCATAGACAAGAACGGATTCCCTTTCTTGTCCATTAAAGTTTCCCATCTCATATTCAAATTGACTCTCTTCGGTACATAATCTAATTCTACAGGTGGAGTCTCCATCGTGTGGCTGCAGCGACTCAGAAATATAAAGCAATGTATAACAACAAGGAGACGCTGTTGCCCAAAGGTCTGCTCCAAACACCAAAACCAAATATACTCAGGACAAACTGGAACGGACCACCACAATAAATGGATAAAATCAGATAATCTTTAATCGGACAAGCGCTTTCGCGTGTAAAACACGCTTCTTCAGATCCTTTATACAAAATAATGACCTAAAATGCAGTACTTATATACTCTAAAACAGACACACCTCTCCAATAAAATATACATCTAATTGAACAATTAAATAATTGATTAACCAAATAAGCAATCTATTCTCAAATGTTAAGAACATCTATTATACTATTCATCATCTCGAGAGCTACTCAAAAACAGCTAGAACATATATAGAAGTGGCATAAAGCCACAACAAACATAAACAGAACTTGAATTCAAGAATTATGTTAAAACTGTTTTAAGCATAAAACCACACATTGACATAAGAATGCTAACCTGTCATAAAATACAATGCCTAACACTGTTAGTAGTCTCCATGGAGACTCGTCAAGAGCTCTTACTGCTACAATAAAAATGTAAGTTATATCTGCCAATATGAATGCTGTAAGAGAGTGAACGTGCATATATATAACAGCAATAATGTGCATATAGACAGCATCAAAAAATACATATATGCAAAATCATTGATCACGCATCACCTTGCTCAACAATTCGTTTGAAATTGTCTAAGATCACCACCCAATAACTCACCCCTAACACTCTAAATAGGTCGCTAGATGTAAGTATGAATCCTGGCATCTCGTGCTGAAGTCATGTTCGCTATCTCACTGGATCAAAAAATCATGATGTCATATGATCCATCAACAAATCTCCAGTCAATAAAATAAAATAAAATGAGACACTAGAGTGAGCTGTCAATACCTAGCTACAACCATCAGCACATCATACTTGAACGTCTCTCAGAATTGCGCTCCATGTCTAACAACCAAAAATAACCGCTACTACACCTCAGCGGGACCCACAAAATCAAACGTCTGTGAGCGCACAGACTGAAAGAAATACTATTGTGCTGTCGCGCCCTGGTATCATAAGAACCATCAAGACGCAAGTGTACATTATATATAACTACCAAAATTTGACATATACTCAAACTGTCTCCCCATCTGTAAATATGAAGCATCCCTGACATCTGACAAACTAAATACTCCTATATTGCAAAAAATATTGCAAAAAATATACAAATATCAAACTGGGACCAATTTTTTTTAGTCATCCGATCACCCAATCATGAATATTCAAATAATCTTAACAAAGACAAAAAATCTTAACAAAGACAAAAAAGGGGGTGACCAAGACCTAGAGCCGAGGCTGCATAAAGCATGGCTCATGGAGCTCATCACATAACTAACTTAATACAACTGATCAATGTGTCATGGGAGAAGTGTCCCGCCTAGACATAAAACTCTCTCAAGGCAGTTCCTACAGTGAACACATGGATGAAACTACCATGAACCACAACAGTTATTCAAAAAATGTACAAAAAATCTATATCAAACGTGAACTTATTATGACTGCCAGTCACCAACAAATGAAAACAACAGCCAACTGTTGTGTGTGTGCCTTGGGGCTTATACTGCCTATAAATAAGGAACAGCATGCACAAATGTGTAAGACACAACCTGATAAATGATATTACTAGCTTGCTCACAAGGTGTGTTGAATCTATCTAGCTAAAAACATGTATATCAAAATATAGATATGGCTAATCTACTAAAAAATGGTGAAATTCATATAAAATGTAAGATATAAAATATGGCTCATCCAGTTAGGCCCCTATAAACAGCTATATGGGTTAATCCATAAAATAGCTGACTTCTATAGCTTTAAAGCCTCTCATACAACAAACCAACCATAAGCCTATCTAAAACCCCAACCACTGGCTCAGTGTGATCATAACGCTCCCTCGAAAATGAAAGAATGTAAAATATTATCAGGATTAGATATCCATATATACACACATTATGCTACGTAAAATATGCATGAATAAAATACACATATATATATATATATATATATATATATGTATATATATAAACATGTGTGTGTATATACTAAACTACTGATAGTGTCTCCAACTCCAAGGCAAAGTACGTTCACCAACTTTTTGGTTGTTAGACATGGAGCGCAATTCTGAGAGACTTTCAAGTATGATGTGCTGATGGTTGTAGCTAGGTATTGACAGCTCACTCTAGTGTCTCATTTTATTTTATTTTATTGACTGGAGATTTGTTGATGGATCATATGACATCATGATTTTTTGATCCAGTGAGATAGCGAACATGACTTCAGCACGAGATGCCAGGATTCATACTTACATCTAGCGACCTATTTAGAGTGTTAGGGGTGAGTTATTGGGTGGTGATCTTAGACAATTTCAAACGAATTGTTGAGCAAGGTGATGCGTGATCAATGATTTTGCATATATGTATTTTTTGATGCTGTCTATATGCACATTATTGCTGTTATATATATGCACGTTCACTCTCTTACAGCATTCATATTGGCAGATATAACTTACATTTTTATTGTAGCAGTAAGAGCTCTTGACGAGGCTCTATGGAGACTACTAACAGTGTTAGGCATTGTATTTTATGACAGGTTAGCATTCTTATGTCAATGTGTGGTTTTATGCTTAAAACAGTTTTAACATAATTCTTGAATTCAAGTTCTGTTTATGTTTGTTGTGGCTTTATGCCACTTCTATATATGTTCTAGCTGTTTTTGAGTAGCTCTCGAGATGATGAATAGTATAATAGATGTTCTTAACATTTGAGAATAGATTGTTTATTTGGTTAATCAATTATTTAATTGTTCAATTAGATGTATATTTTATTGGAGAGGTGTGTCTGTTTTAGAGTATATAAGTACTGCATTTTAGGTCATTATTTTGTATAAAGGATCTGAAGAAGCGTGTTTTACACGCGAAAGCGCTTGTCCGATTAAAGATTATTTGATTTTTATCCATTTATTGTGGTGGTCCGTTCCAGTTTGTCTTGAATACATTTATAGGTTTAAGTTTTTGGACTGAGAATTCCTGAATTTACAAAGACCGGTACTATACTTTATGGACAAATTTATCAATAGTGAGGAAAATAATTACTCGAAAATGGAAAAGTTGTGATATAACTCAAGTTAATGATTTTTAACTCTCCTCTAAGAAGTGATACTTAAAGAATCTGAAGTCATAAAGTCAAGATCAACAAGCAAGACAGTTGCTTCTAATCCATTGACCAAAGTTCTTCAATTGAGGCACACAATGAATTTAAATGAAATTATATATCTGCTATTTTGATTTGAATTTAATAATATTGAATTTGATAGTATTGAATAATAGTGCATATTTGTAAATATTGCAAATATTTTTTTTTCTTTCGTAAATTCTGTTTTAATATTTATAATAAAAAGTATGATTGTACAAAAAAAAAAGATTAATACAAAGCAGATAAAGGAAGGGTGGGTTGCCAGTGAATGTAAAGTAAAACTGAAACAAGGAATGATGAAAAGGTACCTAGAGCCAATTTAAAGAAAGGTGTGGTGAAGCACAGGAGTAGAAAGCACCAATAGAATTAAGT
This sequence comes from Protopterus annectens, assembly GCF_019279795.1. Taxonomy (NCBI): domain Eukaryota; kingdom Metazoa; phylum Chordata; order Ceratodontiformes; family Protopteridae; genus Protopterus; species Protopterus annectens. The sequence goes on from NC_056731.1 coordinate 975,638,763, forward strand.
GTGTGGTAAAGATATTTGCTCCTCACTCAAGCACCAAATCTGAAAGGTCTAAACCATTTGAATATGACACCACAGGAATTATCTAGTGTATTTTCTTGTCACAGGCTTAAAAGGACTAACCCACAGGTGTCAACTTTGTAACAGTATAAGCAAAGCATGTCAACCCATTGATTAGCACATGGTTCACAATATTTTGTGCGGGGAATTACCAAAAGGTAGGTTGTGCAGGATATTCTAGTCAAGTTTTCCAGATGAAAAATTTTCCATCAAGATATATTCATTCCTGAACTGAAAATGTTTATTATTTATTTATTTTATTTTATTTATTTTACATTTGTTGACCGGAATAGTCCAACTGGATACATGTCCATTTTCAGCGAAGGCCCGGGGAGAAAAGCTCCAAAATAATAATACACATTGAACATTTAGTAAATGCTAGTTTCAAGCAGATTACAGTCATAAGCAATACCAGCATTTAGCACATGCAGTACTAACTTATTATAAAACACTTTACAAAACATAACATTATTTTCAAAGTTAAACATACACAACATTACATTCAGGTTTAAGACACACTGAGCATCAGTTATACAATTGTCCCTTCCTGAAATGGATTGGTAGAAAAAAAGTTAGAAGTAGTTGAACGTAAGGCACTTAAGAAATAGAGAGGTCACTAGTCTGGGTTAGTGCAAGGACATAACCAATGAGTTTTGAAGTATTTTTTGTTTGTTTTTGAACTAAGTTAGTGAGTGTTCTAAGGTCAAGTCAGCTGGGAGTCTGTTCCATATTTTTCCAGCAGTGTTGTCAAACAGAGAGTCCCCAGCTGAGTAGTTGGATTTGTATGTTTGAACAAGGAGTCTAGTGGATGATTGCAGTGGCCGAGTGCTGGTGTAGGGGATGATAATATTTTTTAGTGCAGGTGTATTTTTTGGTTGGTAAAGGACTTTATGTGCCACTATTAGCTGGTTGAACTGCAGTAGGTTTGGCAGTTCAAGCCATCCTAGGCCATTTAGGTTGTGACAGTGGTGTGTCCAGTAGGGTGTGCCAGTAGCAGATCTGGCAATGTGGTTATAGCAGGATGATAGTTTATTAAGATGTGTTTTGTTTAAGTTGAAGAATAGTGGTGAGGTGTAGAGAAGAGCTGATAGCAGATGGGAATGGGCAATTGCAGTTCTAGTAAGTGGGGTAAGGAAAGGTTTGATTCTGTAAAGAGAGCCAAGTTTTTTATTAATGGTTTTGATAGTTTGATTGATATGCACATCAAACTTTAGGTTATCAACTATGAAACCCAGTAGTTTAGTTTGGGCTTCTGAGGAGATGATAGTGCCACTGTTAGCAGTAATGTTGAAGGATGGCAGGGGAGTCCTGCATCTGGGGGAGAAGAGGAGCAACTTAGTTTTGCTGGGGTTTAAGATTAGATGTTGATTGGAGAGACATTTATAAAGTTTAGGTTTATAAATATATACATGTTGTATTGTTATATAAAACCATACAATTCTATAATTTTGTAGCATTAACTATACAGCATTCAACCATCAATGATGTGGTTATTGAGATGAGGCAAAACAACTGGATTTTATAAATGCGGTTATGTTTTTAATGTAAATTTGGATCACGCTTATGATTAAGAAATTAAGTAAATAAGAAATATCACTACCAGAGACATGCTTCTAGTCACATATCACAGTACATTTTACAATATATTTTAAGAGGTGTGTGTGTGTGTGTGTGTGTGTGCACACGCGGGCATGTGCGCGTGTGTGTGTATGTGTGTGCATTTGTGGGTATGTGCTTGAATGTGTGTAAGTGTGTACATGTTGGGGTATTACATGCATGTCTGCACACCGTCATATTTATGATAGTAAATTTTAGGATAGGTACTATATTTTTATTTTTATTGTTAGATATTTTCTTAAAAGTCTTTTTTCAATATGCCTATTTGGTGAAATGGATTTTCCATAAGCCTGTCAATTTGGGACATTTTTCTTCTATATTTCCAGTATTGAAAAGGGAAGTTATTAAGAATCATGCTATTATCAGGGTGATAGAACTAGGACTATTTGTGGATGACAGGACACTGCATCCTCAAAGTTATGCACATTTCCAGAAGTCATGGCTATGTCTGCAAAGCAAATGGTTAGCCGAGTGCTTCTAAGAGACTATCATGGGTAGACAGAGGCACATTCATAGGTTCATATGTTAGTACCAGGCTAACTGCCCTTGCGGACCATTTTAACCCTAGACACTTACCCCATTTGAGAATTATACCCTGCTCCTTGTGTTTGTAAGATAAACACCTTAATCATTATAGATGATTGTCTGAATTCATCCTTTTAGTTTGCTCTGAAAACAGAATCATTTTTGGAGAACAGTAAACATTAGTATTGGCTTTATTATATATCATATTACACAATACTTTGCAGCTGTGAATACACAATTCTGGAAATGTTTCCTGGACTTCAGTGTACTGCTGCTAGCTACTGCCCCACAAAGTAACAAAAGCAAACTTTTTTCATTACTAATAAAGGTAAATATAACATGCTTTCACATTCTGGTAAGGGAAAGTAATGTCAGCTTAATGTCTCAAATACCTTGGCAAATAAAAAGAGTCAGAATAATATTGTATGATACATAGATGTAAACTCAAGAAGGAATTAAGACTCATTAAAACTAGAATTTATCTGTTTTTCATGTAGCTATTGGAATGATTGGGTCAGTATCTGGATTACAGTTAAATAGTGGTTTTAGGCAGCATTCCATAAACTGAAAGCTACTTAACAATTGATCTAATCGCCCCTTAATGGAGATACAGACCACTTTGGTGGACTAAGTCATTGATGTTCCTTCTTAGCTGACAGTGACATGACTCTACGCATTGTACTACTGAGTTCATAGAAGCAGCTGATCACTTAAGAGGAACTGGTAAAGATGCTCAGATAATATTTAAGTAGAAAAAATAGACCTTCTGTCTCTACCTAGATTGCCTCAGTAAAAAATAAAAATTAGATACTCTTGAACTCAAGCTGAACAGCAGAAGACAGAAGTAAGATTAAAAAAACCACTAATAGAGCACTCAATATACAAATACCACTAGGCTAATGAACTAAACCTGCACCTGCAAGAAAGATAATCAAAACTTTAATAAAATGACTTGGCACCTCAGCAAAAAAGCCTTCCAGGAGATAATAATTCATAGCAAAAACAGCTCTGATATATATAATACATACAATTAAATGCAATTAAATAATTAAACAATTAACCTATCAGGTCCTTTATAGGAAAACTCTCCAGTTACACTCATTATTCAGTTCATCTGGAGATAAAGTGTTATACTTAAGAATAAACAATGCCTCTTTATACAACTTGTTTTTTAACACAGTATCATCCCTAGATGAAACCTGTTTCAAAATACATGCTTTTAAGACAGAACAAATACTATTATGTATCACATTAAAATTCAAGGCAACAGGATTTAAAAGATTATTGCCCTTAATTTCCCTGACATGCTCTTGAAGCCGTAATTTAAAAATTATTTGCATTTCCCCTATATAAAACAATCCACAAGGGCATGGAAGGGCATATACCACTCCTTTAGTGCTGCATGTATACAAGGATGTGGGACAACATTTTATTTTATTAATGCTATCAAAGGATCTAACTATATTAGCACATACTGAACATTTTCCACAGGGAAACGTTCCACATATACTAGGTTGTATAGTCTACTTATCACCAGGAAGCATGAATGTGTTATGTACTACCATGTCTTTAATATTCCTAATTCTCTTGTAGGAGATGAGCAGAACCCTTTATAGGTTCTTCATACCATCCCTATTGCCAATAAGGACCGGCCAATAATATCTAACAATGTCTACTAATTCCTGACTAAAGACGTTAAAGGTAATCACAACATATGCCTTTCTATTCCCATTATATAATTTCTATTTAAATTCCAACTATTTTTTTCTACAGGAAGTCTGGTGTTTTCACTTTTATTAACTGTCCCAGAATAATAATCGAGCAGTTTTTTTTAAGGATTCAGTAATTCATATTTCATCATAACCCCTTTGTCTAAAAGCAATATATGTATTTGAAATTTCATTCTCCAATACACTAGCATCACATAACCTACTAACTCTAAATAGTTCATTATAAGGTAAAGCCTGTAATACATGGAGAGGGTATCTTATTAGTAGATTTCCTATGAATGCTAGTGGCAATAGCATTACCCACTATCTCCAATTTAACATCTAAATAGGTGACTAATTTGCCCATTTGTAAACCATCAAATTCTAACTCAAAGCAATTGCCATTTAAACTATTAACAAAAAAGAGGCTACATTTAAACACCCCTTACATTAAAAAAAAATCACATCATCTATGTATCTACAATATAGAACTACCAAATCCCTAACTAAAGAATCTTAATTTATAAAGAAATTCAATCTCAAAAAGGCTCATCACAAGATTTGCATACATCGGTGCAAAGGATGCACCCATGGGAGTCCACTGCTGCTGCTGATAAATGCATTAATTAATTCAAAGAAATTGTTAGTCAAACAAAAATAAACTAACTCTATAACATAATCACTAACAAGGCTTTCACCTAAAAAAAAAAAATTTAAGGCTTAAAAACCTAGCATATGTGTAATGCTAGTGTACAAACTTTTTATGTCTAATACTATCAAATAATAATCTTCCTCACATTCAATTTGTTTCACTTTTTCCAAGAAATATAAAGTATCCTTTACATAGGATTCCAGTTTTATAACAGATTTATGAAGACAGGAGTGTAAAAATATCCCTACATTATGTAGAAAACAATTCTGTGCTGCCACTGTAGGCTGACCAGGGGGATAACTCAAACATTTGTGAATTTTAGGCAAGCAATAGAACTTAGCCAAATAGCTGCCTTCCTTATCAAATTTAATCTTAACATTCTTATTGGTAAAATAACCTAACCTGAGGCCTTTATTTATTAATGCTTTAAAATTCAAAATGGCAAAGTGAAAATCACTATCTTTCCTATTTTATAAACCTTTACATCAGATAAGTGGTCCATCCACCTTTGTAAATATTGCTTATAATGTAATATAACAATTTTTTGGCCTTTATCTGACGGTTTTATAGGTTCATAGGTTAGTACTAAGCTAACAGCCCTTGCGAGCCATTGTAAGCCTAGCCAATTGTCCCTTGTGAGACTCAAGCCCTGCACCTTGTATTTATATGGCAAACACCTTAACCATTAGGCCACCCTCCCAAGCTTTTATCACAATATCTTGCCTACTACCTAATTTCAGCAATGCCTGACATTCATCCTTACTTAAATTATACTGTATATTTTCTTTTACAGAAAAAAAATAATTCAATTTATTTTCCCTCACAAAATTAATCATTTTTGAAAATGGTTGTATTGTTTCATTAGAAAAAGGATGAAAAAAAGTACTCCTGTATGAAACATCCCCTGTATCCAAAAAACAATAAGCATTAAAATTTTCAGAAGAATCAACAGAGGAATCACAGGAGAAAAATGCATCTTTTTCATCTTCTTCACTTATAGACACATCAGAAAAATTATCACAGATGTTATTTTCATTGCATTCATAATGTTGTAATAGATGTAACTTTATAATAAATCTAAAAAAATTCCACTTTTAAAAAATGTTTTCTAGGGAGAGAAGTAGGTACAAACTTAAGTCCTCATTGTAGTATAAAAGCTTCAACAGCACGTAAATCGATATCAGACAAATTTAAAAGGAGACTATCATTATGGCACACAGCCATTTGTCTAATAACATCACAAAGTTTATTAAAGTTAATATTTAGTCCTCTTACTTTTTGTCGATTATACTGTCCATCTTTGTTTCCCTTGAAATGACATTTGTTTCCATTGGTTCATTGGTCCTGTAGTTTACCTTGTCCACGAAAATTGGTTTTCCAGAAGTTAGGTTTTTTCAGTGGTGGTAAAGGGGGATAGTCATTACCATCTACATCAGACTCTCCCAAAGTATACACTCTTTCAGAAGAAACAAATGAGTCGTTGAGCCATTTCTTAGATTTACCGGAAGTGTTTTTTTATGTCTTCCTAGTTTGTCCTGATTGGTCAATTTTTTAAAAGCCATACCAGAACCATAATCTCGAATGTCCTGCTCAAGTTTATTCATTTTTCTCTTAATAATGTCTGCAGATGTTTCCTCTAATTTAGCATTTAGAGAACAAAGCACCTGTTCAAAGTGAGAAACCCTAAGCTGCCCAGATAGGGCAGAACAGGATGCTACAATATCCTCCTTAACATTACATTGCTTAATATTTTCTCTCTCTATTAAGATGTGTAACCATTCTTTAACAAATCTACGAGTGTTAGATATCCATTTTTGTTCAAAATCTGCCTCAATGGGATTGGCAGTATTAAACTGAGTAGTAGGACTTTTCACAAACCTTAAACTACAAGGTGTAACATCTATGCCTAAACACAAAGTCCCAGTATGTCAAAATGTAATGCATTTTCTTTAAATAACAACCATTCCAGGGAATCTATGTGAACATCATCAGCTGGAGGCAAGTGAGCAGAGTCTACCTTACCCACTTCTTGAAATGGGTTAGCAGCCCTCTTAGTTCTGCCTTCTTCCAATAGTCGTTCCCAGGACCTGGAAGACCCCATACTTGAAGTTCCCAAAGTAACTTCCATGGAGCGGTCCCTAGTAGATGAGCAGAACTAGATTCCAGAGAGTCTTCCCAAAAAACGTGAGGCAGCTGTTGGAAAGAATCACTGGCCATATATAAAACACCAAAAAAAAACACCAATACAACACTCGATATACAAATACCACTAGGCCAGTGAAATAAAGCTGCATCTGGAAGAAAGATAATCAAAACTTTAATAAAATCACTCTGGTGCCTCGGCAAAAAAGCCTTCCAGGAGTTAATAATTCATAGCAAAAACAGCTCTGATATATATAAAACACATGATTAAATGCAATTAAATAAATAAACAATTAACCTACCAGGTCCTTTATAGGAAAATTCTCCAGTTACACTCATTATTCAATCCACCTGGAGATAAAGTGTTATAAACAATGTCTCTTTATACAACAACTTGTTTTTTAACACAGTATCATCCCTAGATGAAACCTGTTCCAAAATACATGCTTTTAAGACAGAAAAATTACTATTATGTATCAAATTAAAATGCAAGGCAACAGGATTTACAAGACTATTGTTCTTAATTTCCCTGACATGCTCATGAAACCTTAATTTAAAAATTATTTTTGTTTCCCCTATATAAAACAAGTCACAAGGCATGAAAGGGCATACACCACTCTTTTAGTGGTGCGCGTATACAAGGATGTGAGACAAAAAAAAAAGAATGATTTTATTGAAGTATTTATTATCTTTCTTAAGGTTGCAGCTTTATTTAACTGGAATAGTGGTATTTGTAGACAGAAGTAAGATTGCTTTTTTTTTTTTTGGGAATCAATAAATGGAGTAAATAAAATGACTGGATGAAGACAGAGCTCTGGGTATTGAAGAGTGATGGCTTTTTCAGAATTGCCCATTAAGGAATTTAATATTTTTATTTTTTTAGCAACATT
>NC_056731.1:975648854-975771354 GCF_019279795.1 Protopterus annectens
ATACTACAGGTACATGGTGCAGGCCAAAAGGCAAGACTTTGTAGTGAAAAAGTTAATCTGTTTTGGAAAAAAAAATATTTAGTTAATGGGGTTGGTCCAAACTGGAGAGAAGCTTAACTTTTTTAATATCTTTATTAAATTATCACTTAAGACATAGGCAAACATACATTTATCTGAAAGGAAGCAAACCATATTAACATGTTCCCTGTTATAAATATTATACATCACATGTATTCTTTCTTATAACTATTGTCAATCCAACATTACATATATTGCTCAGTTTCTGCCTTCTCTTAAACATCAATCCTCATCCAAAATATTATTCTTCATGTATTGTTCCACAACTTCCATTTTTCTATGCTATATGCTCCAGCCACCAGAATTAAACAAGACAATTCAGATCCTGTATATCCTGTTTTCCAGTAAAAAAAAGCATTTTCTTAGGTACACCCATTTGCTCACCCAACATTTCTGACACTCTGAGTACTCTGTAGGGAATTTTTTAAAGTCTACCGACTCATAACACTCCAAAAATGCATGTTCCCAGTTATCATTTTATTCCCCATCACACCTCCAACATTTAGCATCTACCCGAAGAAAAATTATTTGGAGTTTGTCAGGGGTATAAAAATACCTCTGCAAACATGTCCAAGCAAAAATCCTAAATCGTATAGAGTTTGTTGCATATGTGGGAGCCGTACAAATATCCTCCATTGTTTCATTTTGACTTGCTTATCCAGTCTCCCTTCTCAATCTTTTCTAACCTTCTCTGACTGATTCCTATAGTTATCCTGCAATATTATATATCTCCTACTAATGATTGCTTTTTAACAACAGCCTCTGTTTTAGATTCATCTAAAATCTCTACCAGAGCAAGGCTTTCACTTAGGATTCTTTTTCTCTTTGCCTATACATGGTATCAATCCCTGTTAAGGAAAGCAGTCTCAAACCTGCATTTCAAATGTCTACTTGATCTCTTCCCATTTAGTTACCTTTCACTATCAAGTTATTTGCTCCCAGCACCTTGGCTCCTTTGCCAGTTTTCTCTAGTAAATTCCAACCGCTTCTTGCCTATTTTCTGTACCAATAATTGCAGTCATCCCTATTGGCAAAATCTCTTTTCTCCATTCTAATGCTCCTAGAATACATTCTGGTATTTTATAAATAAAACATTATGCATGGCTGTTGTTCTTCCCTTTAAGGATATTGTCCAAAATCTTACTCTTTCCTTATTTCTTGAATACTGCAAACCCCCCTCCCACCCCTGCCCTGCTTCATTATCAACCCTTTCCAATTTCAATTATAGCTTTCTGCTTGTGTAGCTCTAATATATTGCTTGGAAGAATTAACTTATCCCACTTGGCCCTTGCCCTATTCTCTTTCCAGATAAATTCTTTCAACTCTAATTAATTATTGTCCACAGCTTCTCCTCTGGATGATAAAATAGGCCTGACCTGTATATAAAACTAAAAGGACTAAAAATATTTTCAGTGCTTGTATCTTGCAATCCATACCAATAAATAAGAGCTTTCATTTTCTCGGTTTTTGCATTTTTTATTTATTCTCATCACACGTGCCCTTAGCTGCCATAACAGAATCCTTTTTAATCCATACTCCTAAACATTTCATTTTAACATTTACCCATAAATATGGGTATTGCTGAATCGATTCATGTGTGGGTTCATAGTTTACAGTCTTTTTTTATCTTCACAAATTTTATATCCCCAAATGACCTGAAATGTACAAAATTATATTGTTTAAAAATAAAGCCAATTTTTCTTGATTACCATGCCAATTATATCCATTAATTTTTGAGGCACTTATCTTCTTTGCCAATGTTTCTAAATATAAAGCAAATAACAAAGGGAGAAGAGGAACCCCTGCCTGTTTCCTCTACCAGACACAGCTTGTCAGAGAGGAACCTTCTCATTTTAATTTTGTCTCTAATCCTCATATATCCTTCTAATTAACCTTATTATTGCATCAGGGAATGCAAATACTTCTGTTTCCCAACTCATAAATTCCAATCTAACTCTGTTGAATGCTTTCTCTGCGTCAAGGCCTACCAACAACAGAGGTATTTTCTGACATTCTGCCTTCCTCTGGATCATCATTGTTCAATTAACATTGTCAAATGTTTCCTTTGCCCCCACAAAATCAGGCTTTGGCAACATTGTTGCCATTATTTTAGCCATTATATAAATAAACACCTTATAATCACAGTTTAAAATTGAAATGGGACTATATGAAGCTGGGTGTGATGTGTCTTTGCCATCTTTAGGTTTTACTGCCACCATAGCTTTCTTCCAGAATGTTGGCACCTCCCCTTCTTTTAAAATACTATAAAATAAAACCTTTTAGCTCTTTATCAATTTCTTCACTCCTAGCTTCAAGCTTTCACTGGAATACCATCTATTCCTGGAGACTTTCCAGAAGACTGAATTTTCGCCAGCATTTTGTGTCATGTCTCCATATCCTACATGTTATTGTGGAGCCTTATCTTCCTCTAACATTGGCATACTTAAGTCTTCCATAAATACTTCCATTTCAGTTCTTTCCTGATTTCTACATTTCTCTGCTTAATACATTTTTTTATAAAATTTCCAAAATATCTTTAATACCTCTACAGGATCTTTGGTTATTTTGGTTACTTAACTTTGGCAATGACCCCTTCTACATTCTGTTGTTTAAGACTTTGTGCTAAAAAGTTTTTGTGCTCTGGAGTTATTATCAAAAACAGTTGCTTTACAGCAGTCTTTCTAAACACATATATATTATCAAGATACTCCCTTATTTTCTCTTTAGTACACTGCAGTTGTGCCTCTTCTTGTTCTGCGAATTTCCCTTATACCACAATACATTAACCTTTGTCAGACCCTCTAAACAATTCAGGTTACTTCTTAATTGTACTTATTTTTATTTTTCTTTCTACCCTGTTTTTAAACTCACTGGTTATAACTTATGAAAAGATGCCTGTCTTCCCAAATAACTCTTGAATAATCTCCTCTACTCATTCCTTATATTCCTCTTTTTTAAAAGTTAGGTGGGAAGGCACCATTGTCTTATCTGTATTTCATTATCCTGCATTTTTATCTTGGTTGTTATTACTGCACAAAATGAAATAGTTACTGGATGTTTGTTGAAGCTTTCAATTAAATGCACATGTTGCTGTGAATTATAATTTATGTCTGGTCTATTCCAGTTATTATACATTTAGGGAATATGTAAATTCTCTTCAAGTTTCTACTACTAAATTCATATCTTACAAACCACATATTTTCATAAATGTCTTCAGAAATCTATCTTATTTTGTTGTATTTTTGCTTCTAGGACCCACAGATACATCCTAACTGTTGCAAAACAAGTTCCAGTCCTCAACTATAAGTAATATTCACTGATGGATGCTGATTATTTCTTCCAAAATATTTTTAGGCTCCATAATAGCAGTTTTAGGTAGACTATATGTGCATGCCAGCATAATCCTCCTCCCTTACCAGTAGCCCCTTACTACCACAAATCTACCATAATTATTTTTTCCTCTTCTATCATTATTAGAGCTACTCTAACAATTAGTATACATATTCTGTTTCCATTGTCTGTGATATCCTGCTGAATATCCATCCTGATATCCTTTTTAATCAAATTCACATGCTCGTTTCTTCCCAAATGTGTATCCTGTAGCACTGCTATATCTACTCTGCATTTCTTAATATAAATCAATACTCTTATATTTTGTCTATATATACAAGGTCATTCACATTCCAAAATAATATAGATAGTGTATCCATTATTATTAGAAGAAATTATTCACACCTATTATGTATGATACATTTTTTTAACCATGTTTCCAGCTTTTATTACATTCACCCACTGATGTTTGGCATGCTGATCTTTTATATTGCTGTTTCTTATCATCTCCATTTGAACCTTTTGTCATAGTTTACAACTCTTTTTGTTTTAATGAAAACCCTCAAACAAACCCTTGAAAAAATGAATACACCCCCCGTTCATCCCCAAAAAACTATTAACCTAAAATAAAACACAAAACACTGTGTATATCTTCAAATAATTAAGTTTAACCCTCCTGAAAGGAACAATTGTCTTAAATTGACAACTGTACCCACAGGCATTACCTAAACTAGAATTAAGGTTATCCAAGCTAAGTACCACATTACAGACTCTGTTCCTACTTACACTAACCACAGTCTGTTCTTGTCTTATCTTTATTCCCCTCCCAGATATAAAAAAAACAGCTTGTATTCTTTCAGAAAACATTAACTTTTAACCGTAGGAAAAGGTGCAATGGCTATTTTAAAGAAAACTAAATTATACACTATTCTAGAAAGTGCATTGAAGTATTTGGATACCAGGAAAGTTGCTATCTCTTATTTATGTCTGGAGCATTTCTCCCCGGGTCTCCGCTGAAAACAGGATATGTGGAACCTAGTCGGACTTTCCCGGTCAACAAATGTTAAATAAAAAAATAAAGTAAATAAAAATAAAAAAAATAAAAATAATATCAAACCATATTTTTACTAAGCTGCTTGCCTTCTATCTTTTACTTTTTATGATTTCCTCAGCAAACAATGCCCAGAGCTTTTCAGATGTATTGCCTGCATCCATAGTCAGCTTGTCTCCATGGAAACATAATAATAGAATGTATAGCTGCCCTCATATCAGAACTCTCAACTCACGCCGAACAATTTTTGCTTAAGGAAAACTTTACATTCACAGTATGTTTTTAAAGCTCACATGCTTACACACACACACACACACACACACACACACACACACACACACATATCTCTCTCTCTCTCTCTCTATATTTTTATATATATATATATATATATATATATATATATATAGGTATATACATGTGTGTGTGAAAGCATGTGAGCTTTAAAAACATACTGTAAATGCATTAATTCACAAAGTCACCGCTGTAAAAGGAAAAAATATCTCAACTGTACATATAGCACTTTTAAATCCCATTTGCCACATGGATCACCCAAGATTCCTATATATTAACTTAAACATGCTTTTATCCAGGCTATCTCTCTTTTTCATTGTAATGCCTACATCTATTAAAACAAAAAAAGAAAAAAGTACTTTTTTACTTTAGTATCTTTATCACTTATAGCAATCATCGAAAAGGATTTACTGTATAACATGCAATTTATATAATAAATTGTTTTATATAGATATAAAAATAAAAACTGCTTTACTTGTAGTTACGTTTTTCCTTTTATTGTCCTTTTAAACATTAATGACATGAAGTGGAATATATACCTTTCAGTACCCCCACAAGTTTAACAGCATCAAAAAATCTTTCTCAGTGAAAAGCCATATTTCACAAATGTGATTGATGCTGTATGGTCTCACATTTATTTACTCATTTCAGTGTGCTGGTCTTCTTCCTATTCATATCTATTTCCTAACACCAGACTCCATTTCTAGTCTAAGGTACGTCTAATCCTTCTAGTCAACTCCTGTGCTTTTTTTTTCTGTCTCTCAAGCATTTTCCTTTGAAACAGAAAAGGTTTCACTGACAAAGTCTCTCTATGAAGTTTGAACTTTATTATCAGAAGAATAAAAAGTACAGTCTCCTTCTGTTTGATGGCTCACCTTTTTTTTTTTTGAAAAAAAAAAAAACTTTTGCATTTCCTCTTTAGCCTGTTCCGCATCAAAAAAATCTCTTTTATATTCCTGGAAAAGATATTCTGAAGACAGCTGGATACAGCTGCTTGAATCTCACACCTGCCTCTCAGCATTCCCTGATTGCTGGAATAATTTGCTTCACTTTTGCCTGGTATACAGCGAGTCATTTTTCTCTAAGAAGTAAACAGATAGTAATATTTTCTTTTTATTTCAGGCAAAGTGGCATTTTTTTGTTACAAGCCCTTGAAGCATGCAAGTGTGACTTTGGGTTTACAATTTCAGTTGATGTCAAATGTTCTCCTAAATAAACTACCTGTTTAGAAAATCTAGGGTAACTTTGGATTACCTACATTATTAAGTTAGTTTGAAATGCCCTTTTATACATATTTACAGTATCTTCACCCAATCTTCCTAAAACATTGCTTGCATTATTTGCATAAAATTATAGACTCAGTTTTAAAATATACATTCTATTAGCCCTTTATGAACTTAACAGTCAGTCCAAGCTAAATGTGCAACTGTGAATCATAACCTGTGCTTCAGGTCAAGCTCTTCACCTTGACAAAATTTCCCATTTTATTTGTTGGTATTTATGTGAATCAGCAGCTTCCAAGTCCATATATGCATTCAAATTAGTCTCTGTTAAAGTGGGATGCCAGGATTTGCTAAGTACCTTTTGAATGCTATGAGTCTGGCCTATGTATCATCGTCTTTCTCTAGTTTCTTTGGAGGTACACTGTTATTTGATATTCAACTTGTAGTGGAAATTGAGTTCACTACTGGATAATTGGTTACTGCAGGCTGAGCAAACAGCAATCAGTTTATTCATGAAGATTGAGTTGGCACTGATCAGCTGCTACACTTTTTCTGGGAAAGCTATCTAAAGAGTCATGGCAGATTTCACCAGAAACTAAAACAATTTTTCCATCTTGCTACTAAAATTAAAAGCTTCAGCTCAGTCTACACACGGGTTTGGCTTCAGCAAAAATACAAAACTATCTGCATCTTATTCATGATAACTTCTTTCAATTCTACATGGCTCCTATCTCAGAAAAAATCCCTTAATTGCATATAGCTACAATGAGAAAATACCTAAATGGACCAAAACTAAACCCACCAAAAGGGGGCCTTCACCACCCACACAACCACTTACTTAAATATATCAACTCTGAGATCACACTAAATTGAAGAAAGGGGAAAGTTTGCCATGGTGGCCAAGTGGTTCCTTTCACAGGGAAAGGATTTTGGTAGTCCGTGCTTTTGGATTAATGAAGATTTGAAGAAGTGGCTTGAGTAAGTGAAATTTGAACAAATGTAAATTCAATGGGTCGAAGTAGAATATAAATTATACCAGATGCCCTCTATGTCAACAAAAGTGGGCAGTTGTTAAAGGCCAATTTGTGAGGCCAGCTTCCTTTTTTTGGAGGAGAGAGTCTTGGTTCTGTTAGGTATGGCTAGTTTCATGCATTTATGTACATGTTTGTGCAGTGGATTAGTGTATGATTCAGCAGTCATGCATCTATTTTCCTTTGACATGGGTGCCATGAAGTTAGCCACCTCTGTTTTTAGGGGCCCAAACTCAGCTTTGGAGATGTTTTTCATGGTAGTTACCTTTGTGGTGGTGTGGGTGAGATGTGGATTTCCATAGTGATTAGTTTGTGGTCGGATCTAATCAGGGAAGAATTGACTATTGGAGTAGAACAACAGTTGCCCATATTTGTAATAACTAAACATCGCAAGATCCGCCCCTAACTGAAGACGCAAAATATATGCAATCACAACGTTCTGATAATGTTAGGTATTATACGAAGTGGGTTAACAAATATGAATTTGATGGTAAATTAGATAAAACTTTGCTGGTAAAACTCCTTAAGCAACTTAAATCCGATGCGGAAGGGCAGGCAAAAAAGCAACGCCAATTAGGCATTCCTCAGGCACACAGGTGGATTGAGGAAGCAAACCGTAGGGAACAGAAGACTAAAAATTCAAAAGCATTATTTTTAGACAAAGAAGATAATAACATAGTAATAGCATTGGCTCCTCCTCCCCTGCCCCCTCCGTTGCCTTTTTCAGGATATGAAGTGAGTGGACAGGCTGGTCCACCTCCCCGTTATCCTGAGGTCTCAGTGAGACCACAACCATTTGTTAGAGATACTATTGAAACTAGGTCCCGAGCACGTAAAATACATGGGGATGCAGAATCGTATCAAATAGAGAGGAACCTACAGGATGAGAATGAGGAAGAAATGTGTCCGCTTATAGAGGTCCCAAATCCTCAGGCAGGACAGACAGGGCAGGACCCAACTCCCTTAGTATACAGACCATGGACACCGGAGGATATCCAGAAAGCTACTGAGGGAATTCCCCATCCGAAAGTTAATTTTACGAAATTTTTAGAAGATTTGCAAGGCATGAGGTTGAGTTACCACTTGAATGGGGAAGAAGTAGAGAAAGTAATTAGACAAATTATAGGTCCAGATTGGCAGATGATTTGTGGCACCTGGAATCCTCATAATGCAGAGTTTAAACCCCTCCCACACAGTGACGCAGAACTAGACAACAGAGTGAAAGGTCTTACAGACCGAATCTCTGAGAAATGGAAACCGAGAGCAGATTGGACTTGCATTAACCAATGCATACAACAGGAAAATGAGACGGTAGATGGGTACTATGCTAGATTATTGGAATGTTTTAATAACCATAGCGGTATGGCAGTTCCTGAAAATCAAGTAAATGATTTCCCGTATGAACAACAATTGAAAAATGCATTTTTAAAAGGTTGCATTGCACCTATCAGTAGCTTCATTACGAAGCATATGATAGACCATCGAACAGGTAGGCTACAAGCCTTACTTGAATATGCTAGGCATGCTGAAAGACATTCTAATAGTAAGAAGAAGAAGAAGGCGCAAGTCTTCACTGTTGAAGACGGAGCTGAAGTATTTGTGTTACAGTCAGGCAAAAAGGGAAAGAAAAATGCCCAGGGAAATAAACAGTCTGACAAATGGTCAGAAGATTTTGAAGAAAGGAAAAAGAGAGGTGAATGCTTTAAGTGTGGGAAGAAGGGACATCTAGCGAGGGATTGTAAACAGAATAAAAAGGTAATCACAGAAGACAAGGGAGATGAGGACTGACTATATGATAGTTAAGATACATCATGCAGAAGTCAGAAATCATCAGGAGAAGTTAATAAACAGAGGACAAATGTAAATGTGATAGAAGGAATAGAGGAAGTGCAAGTAGATGTCAAGGATGAAGAAAGTGGAATTTTGGATTTAGCATTATTGAGCCTAGAGCTCTACTTAGCAGACACGAAACCAGAAGTTACACTTCTGGTGGAGGGAAGGGAAGTCAAATTCCTGTGTGACTCAGGAGCATTACGGACCCTGATACACCCCTCCAAGTTACCAGAACATTCTGAATCACCTGATTATATATTAGTGAAAGCTGCGAATGGACAGCTATACAGGGAACCACTTTCCCATGATATAGCAATAGGTGACCCTGTTTCAGGAATGACTCAAAGAAGTAAGATTGTTGTTTCTGCAAAATGTCCAGTGAACCTATTGGGTAGGGACCTTATGCAGATATTTGGCATAGAAGTAGTTCTGACTGTGCAGGGTATGGAGGCACAGAGGCAAATGGACACTTTTGTGGTGCGATCGGAGGGTGAAAATTTTTATTGGTACAGCCAGGACCTAGTTACGACTGGTCCAGGGGCAGTAACCGAGGAACTGATGAACATAGCCATCAGTAAAGCCACCTCCCTTGACACTGATCGACAGCATTTGTTGCACTGTACTCTATACTACTGTAATACACCAGGACCTGATAGAAAATATGAGCAAGAACTGTTCAAAAATCATGCAACTAAATTAGTATTACGTACCTTGTATTGGGATACTGAGGGGAACAGTGTAGTTAGCTGTTCATTACCTCAAGAATTCCTTGCATTATATAGATCAAATCGATTGCCACATGTCAGCTTGAACAAGAACAAAAACGTAAAATGGGCAGACTTAGGAGAGAAGGTAACGAGATGGGAAAAACAGACTGACTTAGAATTGTCAGAACAGGGGATACAAAAACAAAAATTGAATTAGTTGACGCAGACGCATCTGGCTGTACACTTGCAATCTAGCGAGGACAGCTGATTAGCATTTTTATTAGAAGAAGAAGAGAAAGCCTTATGTGACATACCAACGACCCTTTGGTCAACAGGCAAGTCAGACGTAGGACTTATTCGAACAGCAGGACCGGTTACAATTACACCAAAGTCAGCATTTAGGCCACAGAAAAGACAATACCCTTTGAGGAAAGATGTAGAAATAGGAATCAAGCCTATAATAGTAGCATTACTCAGGGAAGGTGTACTGGTAGAATCTCCCGATTCACCATGTAATACACCCCTATTTCCTGTTAAAAAAGCAAATGGGGAATGGCGGATGGTTCAAGATTTACAAGCTGTAAACAATGCAGTGATACCCAGAGCACCCACAGTGCCAGACCCACATACTTTGTTAAATGACTTAGAGCCCCAACAGAAATATTTCTCTGTGGTAGATATCAGTAATGCCTTCTTTTCAATACCTATACATCCTGATAGTCAGTACTGGTTTGCATTTACATTTCAGGGTAAAAGGTATACCTATACTCGACTACCACAGGGATATTGTGAGAGCCCAACAATATTTGCACAAGAAATGGCTAGCAACCTGGCAGGGTTTACCCCACCAGGAAGTTGTCAAATTCTACTTTACATAGATGACATTTTGCTAGCGGCCTCCACCCAGCAGCAATGCAGGGAAGATACTGTAGCACTATTGAAATTCTTAGCAACACAAGGACACAAAGTGAACAAAAGTAAGTTACAACTCTGGAAAAAGCAAGTTAGATACCTAGGATATGTGATATCCAATGAAGGTTGGATATTAGACGAGGACAGAAAGACAGCAATTTTACAAGCACCCAAACCAGCAACCAAGAAGGAAATGATTTCCTTCTTGGGGACAACTAATTTTGGTTGGAGTCGGATACCAAACTACACTTTGGAGTCTGCTCCGCTGACTAACTTGATATATAAAACACCAATGGCAGCACAAGATTTATTACAATGGACACCCGAAGCAGAAACGGCGTTCTGCAGATTGAAGCAGTTGATAGCTTCTTCATTAGTTTTAGGACTCCCAAATTATCACAAACGGTTCTTTCAGACCGTAGATTGCAAGCAAGGATATATGACGTCTGTGCTGATGCAACAACATTGGGATAAGCAATGCCCCATAGCCTATTATTCATCACAGTTAGACCCAGTGGCGCGATCTTTGCCTCACTGTGTACAAGCAGTGGTTGCAGCTGAAATGGCAGTACAGGCCTCGGCCTCAGTGGTATTATTCCACCCTCTCACATTGAGAGTGCCTCATGCAGTCGCAATAATTTTACTGCAAGAAAAAGTAGCATATCTTTCTCCTGCTAGACATCTTTCATGTATGACTATACTGCTGAGCCAACCTCATATGACAATTGAATGATGTACGACATTAAATCCATCAACATTACTCCCAACTCTTGTGGATGGCACACCGCACAGCTGCCTGCAGAAAATTGAACAGTTAACCTTGCCTAGACAAGATCTCACAGATATGCCCTTGGATAATGTCGAGGTGACATATTACGTGGACGGCTCATGCAAGAGGGGCCCTACAGGGAAGAATCTAGTGGGGTATGCAGTAGTTACAGACACTGAAATTTTAGAAGCCCAACCCTTACCACATAACTTGTCTGCACAAGCAGCAGAATTGATAGCTTTAACACGAGCATGTACTTTAGCAAAAGACAAATTTGTAAACATATATACTGACAGTCAGTATGCTTTCTCTACAGTACATGTATTTGCGCAACAATGGAAAAATAGGGGAATGATAACATCTAGTGGAAAACCAATTAATCATGCGCAATTTATTTTGGAATTATTAGAATTTATCCAGTTACCTACTAAAGTAGCTATTTGCAAATATGTAGCTCATACAAAACAACAGGATAGGATTTCGAAAGCCAATGTGAGAGCTGATGCAGCTGCAAAGCAAGCGGCCTCAGACTCAGAAACTTTACTTTTGAATGAGGAATTACAACCCTCTGAGATTTTAGATTTAGACATGTTGAAAACAATGCAGACGCTTACTACAAAAGCAGAAAAACAAAAATGGGAAAAACAAGGTGCAATTCTTGAGAATGGACTGTACATTTCCAAAGAGAAAAAAACGATATTGCCGTCTAATTTATTTAGATATGCAGCTTTGTTGAGCCATGGGCAATGCCATGTCTTAGCAGGGGGGATGGTACTGTTAGTAAACCGAATATTCCAAACATACGGATTCACAAATTATACAAAAAAATTTTGTGCAGCTTGTCATACATGTAACAAGCACCATGCACAAGGGGCATTTAAACCTAAACAAGGAAGTTTTCCTAGACCACCATATCCGTTCCATACTATCTGTATGGATTTCATAGAGTTGAACAAATGCGAAGGGAAAAAATATTGCTTAGTTATTGTAGATATGTTTTCTAAATGGGTAGAAGCTTTTCCAACCAGAAATCTGGATGCAGCAACAGTGGCGAAAGCCCTGACAAAAGAAGTAATCCCTAGATTTGGCATACCGGAAAGGATTTATAGTGACAATGGCACAAATTTTGTTAACCAGACAATCCAGCAACTTGGAAGATTTTTCGGAATCTCCATGAAAAATCATTGTGCCTGCCACCCACAGTCAGCAGGACTGGTGGAAAGGTACAATGGGGCCCTGAAGAATAAGCTTAGGAAGTTAGTTGAGGATACCCAGAAGAGTTGGATATACTGTTTGCCTTTAGCGCTGCAGAGTATGAGAATGGTTCCAAATCTGAAGGGTTTGACTCCCTTTGAAATGGTTTTTGTGAGACATATTATGTGCCTCAGTGGAAAGCTCTCATGCCTGCAGAGCAAGATGCTGACAGTTCATTAGCTAGTTATATGAGGAAACTGTTAACAAATAAATCTGTTTTGCAGTTTAACTCTTTTTCAGATAAAGAACAGACCAGACCGGTGGAAGCAGTTCTGTCTCCGGGAACTTGGGTGTGGCTAAAAGTGATGAAGAGGAAGAATTGGGTGAGTCCAAAGTGGGAAGGACCATACCAGGTACTGTTGACAATGCCTACTGCAGTCAGAGTGGCTGAGAGGACATCCTGGGTCCATTTGACACACTGCAAACCGGTAAAGAACATTCAACTTGATAAAAACTTTGTGACTGATATACAACAAGGGCAAAATGGCCAAGAATAAAGCGAATAGAAATAGAGATCAACCCCAAAGATGTTGCATAATTATTTTGTTGAGTATGCATTTATTAACTATAATTGCGACAATTTTTCTCTTGTTGTTGTTTTTCCTACACTCAACCACACAAGTAAAAGTGGGAAGACGTGACGAAACATCTATAGACTGGCATCCAAATTTTAACAAATACCTAGCCATGAAGCGTGTATATGCAGAGACTATGAACATTTCAAATTGCTGGGTTTGTACAGCTATACCAACAGCATATGGAGGACTGTTAATGGCCGCTGTCCCTCTGGGGATAAATGAGACTTGGAAAAATCTGCTCTTTGAGATCACAGGACAAAACAGCTTTATTTTTACCTGTCACACAAAAGGGAATTGTATGTTTCTATAAAAATGATACTCTCCAGGTGGGCTGGAGCAATTGTAATATAACAATATCTTATCGGTGTTATATTAAGACTAGTATTGGCAATACTTTTTGCAATACTAATTATGACTCATATTTGAACTCAATGAAAACAACCATGAATGAAATTCGCAAGAATCCTGTTTTATTTAAACAATTGTCAGTTATAGACCAGAAAAAGTTTGATGCCGGGTTAATGCGTATTAGTACTAAAGTAGAAAATTGTTATTATATTTGTGGGAAAAAAGCATACAAATGGCTACCTGAGAATTGGTCCGGCAGTTGTTTTTTGGGTTATCTGGTTCCGGCTATAAGACATACTGCAGAATTACCTTTGGGTAAGATACAAAACGTGAGAGAAGCAGCCCGAAAACCTGAAGGTCCAGTCGAGAAACCTGTAAATCCAGTAGGACGGATCGAAGCTGGCTGAAAAAACCATAACACTGTAAAGGACAAAGGCAAATTGACTCATATGGACTTGAGTGACAGTGTTATATCTTGGGCAGGAATATTCCCAGCATATGTAGCAGTAAAATCAATCTAGGAGTTGAGGAAGCTGTCGAAACTTCTCGAAGTAATGAGTAATGCAACTTTCTCTGCCCTAGAACTGGTGACTGATGAACTGAATGCAATGAGAACTGTTGTACTACAAAATCGAATGGGTCTTGACTTCACCCTAGCGGCGAGAGGTGGTACGTGCGCGCTTATCAAAGAGGAGTGCTGTGCTTTTATTTCGGACATAGGAACAAAATTAACAATCACCTAGAGGTAATTCAGCAGGTATCAGCCATGACTGAACCAGGCCCAAACTCACTGACGGACTTCTTCCAGAATTTATTTGGGGGGTGGGGTTCCATCCTAATGAATATTCTGATCGTCATCTGTGTGGGTTTACTCCTATTAGGAGCATGTGTTTGTTGTGGAACTCCCTGCATGAAAAGACTAATCAAAGATTTTATTGATGTATCTGTTACTGAAACTTTGTACCAAGATATTGAGATTGAAAAATTGATCTCAGATGAAACTTTTTCTGAAGTATAGATCAAATGACTCACCTAGCTGAAAATCCTTAGTGGAAGAGGTTAGGAGATGAAATGACATTATGCATACTTCAAAATAGAATAAAAAGTATTAAAAGGAGGGAAAATGTTAGAGAAATATGCATTTGAATATATGTGAAGTGCTAGTTTTAAAAGCAAAGTAGTTTGTAATGCATTTTATTCTATTAATGATATAACCAAAAGATGAATTCATGTATAATTGCAAGAACTTTTGAAACTGCAGTGTATCTTGTTGCAAGTTGGCCTCTGACCCTGGCAGCTGCTAGCTCAAACAAATTCTAATGTTTATGCTTTTCACAAATGATTATCTGCTGGGTCAGGAAATTAAATATGTGAAATAATGAAAATCTTCTGCTCTTTCCTGCTGGGATGATTGGCCTTGTGTATGTGTTACTAGATAACACATAGCTGTTGGAAAAGTGTTACAGGGGAGCAAAGAAGTGTATTAAAAGACTGAATCTGCTATTGTATTCGAACTAGCCTGGAACCTTGAAAAAGTAACTTTACAGAAAGACATGCCTGACCAGGTGGTAAGCAAGGCCGTATTGTTACCAGAGGAAAACTTTTTTAAAAATATACAGCATCAGCATTATTTTATGAATAGAATACTGTAAGCTAAAGTGATGTAGATGCCCTGTGACTGACCACGTCAGTAAGGTGGGCACAACTTGAATGTAAGAAACTGTAAAATTGTGTACCTCCTGTTTTATATCAGACAAAATTCTGTACTTGTACGTTTTTTGCCTCCTGGTGTACACTAGTAAACGTTTGAACCTGAACCTCTTGTGTATTGATCTCTTGATTTTATTTAACAATAAGTATGTTTTTTTGTTTAAACAAGTATGTTATTTTTAACTGTATCATTCTTAACACAATAAAAAATTCAGTTTTTCATTGCAGTTGTACCTCTTTCTCCCACTATTTTGTTTATTATTTTAGTTCTCTCTATATCTTTTAATATTATTTGCAGCAGCTCAAAATCCTGCACCCATCCAACTGGAAAGACCTGCTGTCACCATCACTAGAAGTACTGAGCACATCTGAGTCTCAGCCTGCCACAATTACATTCACATTTCCTGTACTACCTGCATCATCTGCTTTAGTTAGCCCTGTGTCAGACTCTGTAACCATTATACCTGCTGGTAATAGTGCAAGTGGAGATGATGCCTGTGTCACCATTCACCTGGCAGAAATTATGGGGGATAATACAGGCAGGTGGTTGGATGCCTAACTCGGGCAAATGGACAACCTTCTCTGAAGATGTGTCCCTGTCTAGCACTGGCTCCACCATCTGCGTCAGGTCCCAGTGGTGATGGTACCATAATAGAGATTATTCTCCCAGTACTTTCCCCCAAGCTGGTTTTCCCATGTCATTTGTGCACATGCCCATCCTCTTGGTCATTTAATCCTACCCTCACCATCTCACCATTGTCTTTCCTTCATTTGTCTTATATATACTTCACTACTGGGATCCCCTTCCTCTTTGTGTTTCCAAATGCACTGCCAGTCATGTCAGCTTTTCCCTGCTACTTATCCTAACCTAGCCATTATACATTCCTTTTTTCCCATACTTCCTATCCCAACTTATCATTCTCTCCCTTAATATAAAATGGGCATCCATCCCAGAAGAAAGTGTTCCTTCTCTAACTCAGTCCTGCTAAACTCTTATTTGTTCACATTATTTTCTACCTTCTGATTACTTCACTGTTTCATCTCTTTTCCATACTCCCATTTATAACCTTTAATCTAGTCAAAACATAGATAATGAAACAACTTACACTGCCACAGAGTGCTTCTAAATCACTTATATTTTTATGATTGCACTCTGTGTGATGGATAATGAAGAAAACTATTGATGCACATATACAACCATTAAGGAACAGCACTTCTCAATGTATAGCAAAGTCAAATCAACTTTATTTAGTATATAAATTGGCCTTGGCTGCCATCAGTTGCACAAATGAGCTTTCATTACATATAGTGTGTGACTATGAATGATGTCAAAGTTGAAGGATTTAGTATGAGCTCTTCCATGACTCAGCTTGTAAATAACATATTTTCTGGAGTGCAAATGAAGAGTTTGGACAGTTCAGTGCTCTTCAGTGTTGAATATTTTTATGCTTTCAGTTTGAAAAAGTTAGCCTGCTATGTGCCACAAATACACATTCAGCTGAGTGCTTCCATTACTCATCTTGTAAAGTGAAGTGCTTGGGAGAAGGGCAGCAAAGAGGGTTTAGGGTTCAAATCCTCTGATATTTGCATGTTTTGTTATGCTTCCATTCTACAAAAATGTAAATAAAATAAATGAGTAACAATCACCTGCTATGTGCTTCACTGACACCTCATATGTGAATGCTTCATTTACTCAATGTGATCAAATAATGTACTATGTAGAGTTTATAAAAACAGGGTTGCGGGTTCAAGTCCCTCCAGGGTTGTATGTTTTTTTCTTTCTTTCCTTCTTCTGTTCTGTAATTTAATAACAGTCACCTACTGCATGCTTTACTAACATTTTCACTGCACTGTTTTCCATGGCACAGCTTATAAATAAAATGTTTGGTAAAATGTCAGTGTTGATAGATTAAGTACCCTCAGGTTCATTTGTTTTTTTTTTTTTTTTTTTGTCTTTTATGCTTCCAACCTGCAAATGAATAATAATCGTTCAATATCTGTTTCACTGATACCTGTCAAATTCTGTGGTGCAGTGCACAGATAAAGTGCTACATGGTGTATTAGTAAACAAAGCTGAAGGTTCAGATTTCTTTAGGGTTCCATATTTTTTCTGTCTTTTTTGCTTCCATTGTATAAATGCATAACCTGCAACTGACATGCCCATCATTTATATCTTCAGTTTTACTGTCTCTATGGCTTAGCCTTTCAGTGAATGCTAGGTAAATGTCAGTGTTGCAGGATCAAATCCCCTCAATGTTGCATGCATTACCTGCCTGTTATATTTGTATTCTTCAAATGTGTAATATTCACTTGGTGTGAGCTTCACTGGTAGCATTTGTGTGACTGCTTCCATGGCAAAGTTTGCAAAGTAAATATTTGGTAACCTGTAGGTGAAGAGGGCATTGGGTTCAAATAATGACAAGGTTGTATTTTTTCTGCCTTTTATGCTTCCATTCTGCATATATGTAAAACTCACCAGCTATGTGCTTCACTGACATGTTCATTGTGACAACTTCAAAATGCTCAGCTTATAAATGAAACGCTTTATAGAATGGTTGTGAAGGAGTTGATGTTTCCTATCCACTCTGTGTTATATGAGTGAATTTTTCATGACATCTGCATTATATGACAGGTACTGCAATACAATAATACTGATGCCTTACTAGTTTTGGTTGATTAATCATGTTACTTTATGTATCTCTCTGAAACTGTCTGTTTTTTTACCTTTTTAAACCTCAGTAACTTGAAATTGATCTCCATCTGTATCTTTTATACCTCTTTCTTCATTGTCTGCTACATCTCTGACTGTGTCAACACCTCAATTTGTATCTTGTGTAATGTATATGTTTCTTTCTGTGTCCTTACTACTTCCTTTACCCTCATGCAGTAACCATGGCTCCAAATTTAGAAAAGCGTACAATATATTTGCATTTATTAAGCCATAAGCAAAGACTGAAACCAGTTGCAGTGACTTAAATCTATCTTTCTAGCACTAATAGATCATTGTAATCAGCAGCTAGTTTAAGCATGTTATTGTCAGAGGGAAGATTACTTGTAATAAGAATGATATGCCCAAGGACAGACCCTGGGGAATGTCAGAATGAAGGCTGGGTGATCTGAAAGAATCTCATTCAGCACAAAAGCTTATAGATGCATAACTGAGATAGATTTTGAAGCACTTAAGTGCATCCTTGGTAAAATCAATGTAGGAAAGTTTGCATAAAGATAGGATATGACTAGCAAAATTGAAGATCCTTTTCAAGTCATCAAAAACTTTCAATATATAAGCTTTTGGCAGTATTTGAAAGGTGGAGTTGGTAGTCTGATAAAAATAAATGTATGTATTCAGGAGAAAAGCCATGTTGGAAGTGCCTAGAGTATGGAAGATCTATACACTGGGTAAGATCTCTTTCTAAATAACTTTTTTCTCAAGGATTGTAGCTGCTAAAGACAGACTTAGTTATTGATCTAACATTTTCAAGAAGTGAAGGGCTAAAAAAACATGGGCAAAGCAATCATGATACCTGATTTTAATTGCAAAGTGATTTAAAAAAAATGAATCGAAATAAAAGCCAAAGATGTGAGTTGACAGATGAGATTCCAAAATGAAAATTTTGGGATTTAACTATAGTAGATTGGGATCAGTTAGAATTAAGTACAGAATACAAGGCTGGTGTTTAACAGAAATTATAGGATAGAATGTAAGGGAGTATTCAAGGTGATAATATTTAATGAGGGATTATTAAAGAAATGAATTGGGAAGCAAATTATTTAGTAGGAGGATTTGGGACTTCCAAAGGCATTTAAAGGTGTCACAATACTCACATTTACCTGAAGCATTGAAAGGGTGTCATTTTTTTCCATAGCTTGTATTCATTGTTTCATTTTCAGTAAGGAAAGCAAATGGTTATCACAACTATATCAATGTTTCATAGGTATAGGTCATTTTGCTTTTAGGTGGGATACTGCTCTCTATTTGTGACAACTGGCTATTAACTCTCCTGTATTTTTCCAATTTACATGTAAAATAATCCACTCTATTGAAGGAAATACAAAACAAGAATATTGGTATTCTAGCAATTACCCAAAGATGACACACTTGCCTTGGAGTTCAAAAAAACTGCACCTAGTATCACAGCTAGACCTCCTCCATTTGCTCTGTGTGCACAACAATCCCTGATAGCTCCAATCTCTAAGTATTTGCACAGGTTTGCACTTGTTTTAGCAAAGCATCAGATACCTCTCAAACACAAAGACAAGCACAATTCACATAATACATTATCTGCAGAACAGAGTACATATAATATATCACACATCAGTGTCTCACCAGTCAAGCACCTGGCATAACACAAAAACAAACATCTTAGTCCTGACTCAGTTGTGAACACACAGATGTCTCTTTCACCAGGTTGGATAAGGAAAAAGTCACAGTCCATTGTATGTCAGGTGCCAGGATCCACCACATCGCACATGCACTCAAATCTCTCAACAACAGGCAGTTTTATGACTTCATCATAGTCTATGTTGGTGTGAATTACTTGAAACATACTGTACCTCACTGGACTCTATGAAGAGAGACATGACTAAGCTCTATGATTATGTCTCTCAGGCAAATATGTCCCTAACCTTTAGCAGTATTTTACCTTTACCTAGGATATACCTCAATACAAACAAAAAAAAATTGACTTCAACAACTGGCTTAGTTTCCGGTGTCATTCAAAGGGTATCCAGTATCTGTCAGCCAGGGATGACACAGTCAGTGGACCTTGATGCTTTGCCAAGAATGGTCTTCATCTGACACCCCTGAGATTTCAGTTACTGGCTAAGACTCTTGCCACCCCATAGTGCCTTTTTTATGCAATGTCACAAGAACAAAATTCCATACGTAAAAATAACCTCTAAAAACAACCTCAAGGTTATTCTACTAAACACTAGGAGTCTAAACCAGAAATTGCATTCACTGGAAGCAGTCCTCACCTTGGAAGATGCTGACATTTGTGCAGTCACTGAGATCTGGTTTAAGGCTTCAGAGAGCACCCTGGCTATGCCAGGTTACATTTCCTTCCAGACATTCAGGCTACAAACTGAAGGCATGAGAACTAAAAGAGGTGGTGTATCGATATTCATTAAAGATAAATACACCTGTAGATTAGTTAAACAGCACGATTCCCTTGAATTACTTCAGGAGCAATTGACTGTAGATAAGACTCCACTTCAGGCTATAGGACCCCCTCCATGAATCAGAGCATCCAGTCAGCCTACTTGGATCTACTTGAGTCAATCAAAATACATCAAAACACCCTGGTTTCAGGTGACTTTAATTACCCATCCATTGGCTGGTTAAATTATACTACTTCTAACTCACTTGCCCAAAGGTTTCTGGACTTTGTTAACTTCAATGCCCTGGACCAGCTTGTTGACACACCCACAAGGGGCTCTAAGATCCTGGATCTGGTGTTCACCAACATGGGGGACAGCTGCACCCCCCCCCCCTCCTAGTGTGTGGCCATCCCTGGTGTGATCTGACACTAAAAAAACTTCTCCAAGGCCAATTACAACCTCTTACGTGACAGCAAAAATAGCTTTTTAGCCCCTCCCCCCACTGATGGAACAGACACCTATGCTGAGATATACACCAATGCTTTATACAAGCACCTGCACAATTGTTAAACAAAAACCAAAACACGAACCACAACTGTAGAACAAGATGATGGCTAGGTAGGTTAGAAACAACGCTGCTCGTGCGGGTAAATAACTTTAATCCAACAAAACCATTAAATCACAACGAAGAGTTAAGCGCTTTCAACTGATTGATATCAGTCTTCTTCAGAACCACTTGTCTATCCCTGTTACTGAGTTTATATAACACCAGTTACTTTGTATTTAAAAAAAAAGCGCCAAAATCCTTTAAAGTCACAGAACAGATTTCGTATATACATGTTTAAAAACATACTTAAAAACATCCTTAAAAACATACTTCTGTTGAATGGTTGTGAATAAATTTCCTAGTGGATTTTATACTCTTACTTTAACACTGAATAAATTGCTAAATAAATAAATGACATTAATAAAACCGGAGATAGCATGTTTGTTAAATAAAAATTAACAATATAAAATAGATATTTGCTGACTAAGAATATATGTATGAAACTACTTATAATCTATAATATACTATAATTGAATAAATATATATTATAGATTTAAATAAACAAATGTCAATATAGTATTAAACAGTACTGCAAAGATGCATAAATATGTGTAACTTATTACAAATTTGTTAAGTTATAGGTATAATGAAGAGAGAATAAAGGATGAAGTAGTAAAGTATTAATGTAAGTTAAATAATATAGCTAAAACAACTATGTAAAGATGTTTAATACAGGCCTAGAGCTTATTCAATCTAACATAAGAAATGGCTTAATACTAATAGAATCGTTGAGACCAGGATGCCTAGTGGCATCTGTTTTAATCTGCCATACACTTTCTTTCAATGCTAACCGTACCTTCCAATTCCCTTCATGTGTGTTTTGACTTATTTGATCTATGATGGAAAATATAAAACTATGCTGGTCTCCCTTCTCTAAAATATGTCTATATAGGGCATTTGTAGTATCCTCTTTACGTATCTTGTAATAATGCTCATAAATCTGTTTTTTGATGACTCTTTCGGTTTTTCCTATATTGTATGCCGTGCATGCAGTACAGTTAGCTATATATACAACCTGTTTGCTATTACAGTTCCCACTTAGGCATCTGATTTCTGTATGATTTATATCTTCTAAAACAATTTTATCTGTTTTGTTGATATATCGACATTGACGGCATGTTCCACATTTAATACTACCTCTCTTATTTTTCACAAACCTTCCTTTTTGTGTATCTGTGTATTCTAACATTCTCTTAATATCTGGTGCAACTTTATATACTATTTTTGGTTCAATTCCTACTATTGAACTCAAATTGTTGGATGTAATAACATCCCAATGTCTATATAATATTTCTTTAATGTAATGTACATAAGGAGTGTATGTCAATACACAAACTCTATTAAATTTGTTTTCTGTTTCATTTGGAATAAAGCTGTCTGTATCAAGTACACCTAGTAAAGGTTTATATTTGTGCCCCCACTGTGAGATAACATAATTAGTAATGTTGTCTAACATGTTCACTGGATAACCTCTCTTACTAAACATACTATATAAGGTCTTGATGTCTTCCTTCATAACTTCTAAACTGGATGGCATTCTAGCTGTTCTAATACATTGTACTTTGACAATGTTTTTGAACGTATATGGTGGATGATTACTGCTGTATTCAATACAGTCGTTTGAGTAAGTAGGTTTCCTGTATGTTCTAGATGCAAAACATGCATCAGTATGCCAGATGAGTGCATCTAAATACGCTATTTCTTTTTTGCTAAAGTTGTAGGTAAATCTTAAAAATTCTGTAGTATTGTTAAGAAAATCAATAAATTCACTAATCAAGGTCTCGGATCCCTTCCATAACACAAATAAATCATCTAAATACCTTGCATAGAATACAATATTGTCATAATAACTACTTTTGAATAGGTGTTCAGTTTCCCATTCCAACATGACCATATTAGCGAAAATAGGGGCACAGGATGCCCCCATTGCCACTCCAATTTTTTGTCTAAAAAATTCCCCCTGGAATGTGATGTAATTATGGTCCAAGACTAAGGACATAAGTTCAGTAACTACACAAATTTTGTCCCAACTGAATCCTGAATATTTTTTAAGGCTGTTGGAAAAAGAATTCTAGCCCATTTATTTATTTAGCAATTTATTCAGTGTTAAAGTAAGAGTATAAAATCCACTAGGAAATTTATTCACAACCATTCAACAGAAGTATGTTTTTAAGGATTTTTTTAAGTATGTTTTTAAACATGTATATATGAAATCTGTTCTGTGACTTTAAAGGATTTTGGCGCGTTTTTTAAAATACAAAGTAACTGGTGTTATATAAACTCAGTAACAGGGATAGATAAGTAGTTCTGAAGAAGACTGACATTAATCAGTTGAAAGCGCTTAACTTTTCGTTGTGATTTAATGGTTTTGTTGGATTAAAGTTTTTTACCCGCACAAGCAGTGTTGTTTCTAACCTACCTAGCCATCATCTTGTTCTACAGTTGTGGTTCGTGTTTTTGTTTTTGTTTACCAGTTGTGATATGGCAGGCAGCGTGGAAGGAACGCCAGCTTCATTGTCGGGTTCGGAGATGTGTATTCTTAGAGCAGATGTATCAGCATTGCCGAAGGATATAAAGAGATTAACTACTTTGGTAACGGAACTGTTATCTGAGCACAAGAAAATAGATAAACTGCGTGATAACAGTACTTTTGCAGCCGCAGTTCGGAAGTCCGATAAGCCACAGGCATTCCATCAACATTTGAACGATGAGACTCGTTTTGAGTCAGCACATAAACAGGACTGTGTTCTTGAAAAAGATTTAGTGGCTGAAAATGCTCTTAATGACATGCCGGAGCGTGTCTTTCCTGCTATCTTGCAGGAAAATGGTTTATACAACGATAATGTTTGCATAGACTTACCTAATATCCAAGGTGAGCAAATTAATGATAATACATGCTCGCCTATAAGTCATGACGAACAGTTCTTAAGAAATGCTATCTTGCAGGAAAATGGTTTATACAACGATAATCTTTGCATAGACTTACCTAATATCCAGGGTGAGCAAATTAATGATAATACACGCTCGCCTATAAGTCATGACGAACAGTTCTTAAGAAATGGACAGTATTGTTTTTCTCCTTGCAATGACTTCACATTTGATTTCAGCTTTCAACGGAACAAACAGGAGAAGTTGGGAGCTAGACCTAAAGAAAGACAAGCCATTAAACAATATGGCAACGCGAAACGGAAAGATATATATACAAATAAAGGTACTGTAACACAATTTTCAAATATATCAAGTTCCCACAATGGAAAAGAGACTCATAAAATATATGGGCACAAAAATCATGGACATAAACATTCTAATTGTAATAACAGTACTAATGATGAAATTTCAGTATGTTTAATGGATCAATTTTTATGTGATGACTATGAATTTGAACATAATGTGAATACAGAACAAAATGGTAATTTTAATGTCACTAGTTTTAAACAAAATATTTGAGAGACATGATTTATAACTTTGGTAAAAAACTTTTATTATACAAAAATACCAAGTTAGACATAGCTTATTTATCAAAATGTCTCAATATGAAAGTAGTACCAAAAGGTATTAGGTTTTTTAAACTACCCTTAGGTATTAATTACAGTAAGGAACTGAAGAGGGAGTTTAACGAATTATTTGATAATTTTGGATTTTTATACATTAGAACCTTGATTAAATATAATGATGAAAAAATGATTTTGTTGACTAACGAGTTAGAATGTATGAATAATGCTATTATTCAACATTGTGAGTTTATTAAGTGGAAGGAGTTGTACAACAAACAATTCAGTAATGTACAGGAGAAGGCCAATAATATTTTTGAGAGAAAAAATAGGAAATTAATGAGAGATGTAGAGACATATGAGAATGATCGAGCATATATTTGGCCTACTAATAAAAAACAAGGTATAAGAGTGAGAATCAACAGTTATAAAGAGAGACCTAGGAGTGCTATAAGAGAAGAAAATTTTCGAGGGGGCAGATTTTTTCCAGCTCCAAAACAAAAGAATCAATACAACAGATGGAATTAAGTAACATAGTAGATGTCAATACTCCTTCACCTAGACTGTCATACCATAGTTGCTCCCAAGTTAGCAGAGAAAATATTATGAATTCAGACAGTGTTATTGCAGACAGTATAAATATCACTATGACTTTAGAGAAAGCTATTTTAGATGATACTATGACTGCTAACATGGACAACGAAAATAACAAACAAGAAAGTTATATAGATAGTCAAGATAAGGAAGGATTAGATCAACCCATTTTGACCATACACAATGGATTTAAAGTATATAATTACACTGATTTTACAATAGAAAAGGAATTCATAAAATTAATGAGTAAGGGAATGAAATTTGTACCCACCATAGGCATCAATTTAGTAGACACTATAAAAGAAATCAAATTGTATTGCAGGAGACTCAACTTGGCTATACAATTTGATTCCAATCAGGACAACACAAATGTTTATAAAGGTACTAAACTAAAAAGGAAAAGTACATACGTACAAACTAACCATCCACAAATATATAATTATGAAAAGATGGTCAACAAAGATGTCTATTGGTTAAATTACAACATTAAGAAAAATAGGGGAAGGGACGCTATAAGACATGACAATTTAACGGTGAAAGAAAGGAATTGTTTGAAAAATATAATACACAACAAAGACATTCGTATCATGAAGCCAGATAAAGGCGGTGGCATCGTAGTCAGTTACACCACGGACTACAACACTAAAATTCATAATTTGTTGTATGATTCAGGCAATTATGAGGTCATATCCCTGAATGAAATCAATATAGGATATAAAAGAATAGACCTCATTTTAGAAGAATACATGATTGACAATAGAATAAGTAATGAAATATATATGTTTTTAAGAACAGATTATCCTATATTGGCAAAAATAGTGGGCATACCAAAAATTCACAAATCTACGGAGGATCCCCCCTATAGACCTATAGTGTCAGGATCTAGATCTAAAACATTTAATATAGGAGTCCTGATAGACACATGGACTAAGCACATTTATAAAGCGGTACCACACATAATGAAAGACTCATGGAGTTTTTTAAGTAACCTTACTGAAGACAAATGGAACAAAGATTATTTTTTCATCACTATAGATGTGGTAGATTTATATACATGCATACCGAAAGATATAGGGCTAGAATTTTTTTCCAACAGCCTTAAAAAATATTCAGGATTCAGTTGGGACAAAATTTGTGTAGTTACTGAACTTATGTCCTTAGTCTTGGACCATAATTACATCACATTCCAGGGGGAATTTTTTAGACAAAAAACTGGAGTGGCAAAGGGGGCATCCTGTGCCCCTATTTTCGCTAATATGGTCATGTTAGAATGGGAAACTGAACACCTATTCGAAAGTAGTCATTATGACAATATTGTATTCTATGCAAGGTATTTAGATTATTTATTTGTGTTATGGAAGGGATCCGAGACCTTGATTAGTGAATTTATTGATTTTCTTAACAATACTACAGAATTTTTAAGATTTACCTACAACTTTAGCAAAAAAGAAATAGTGTATTTAGATACACTCATCTGGCATACTGATACATGTTTTGCATCTAGAACATACAGGAAACCTACTTACTCAAACGACTATATTGAATACAGCAGTAATCATCCACCATATACATTCAAAAACATTGCCAAAGGACAATGTATTAGAACAGCTAGAATGTCATCCAGTTTAGAAGTTATGAAGGAAGACATCAAGACCTTATATAGTATGTTTAGTAAGAGAGGTTATCCAGTGAACATGTTAGACAACATTACTAATTATGTTATCTCACAGTGGGGGCACAAATATAAACCTTTACTAGGTGTACTTGATACAGACAGCTTTATACCAAATGAAACAGAAAACAAATTTAATAGAGTTTGTGTATTGACATACACTCCTTATGTACATTACATTAAAGAAATATTATATAGACATTGGGATGTTATTACATCCAACAATTTGAGTTCAATAGTAGGAATTGAACAAAAAATAGTATATAAAGTTGCACCAAATATTAAAAGAATGTTAGAATACACAGATACACAAAAAGGAAGGTTTGTGAAAAATAAGAGAGGTAGTATTAAATGTGGAACATGCCGTTAATGTCAATATATCAACGAAACAGATACAATTGTTTTAGAAGATATAAATCATACAGAAATCAGATGCCTAAGTGGGAACTGTAATAGCAAACAGGTTGTATATATAGCTAACTGTACTGCATGCATGGCATACTATATAAGAAAAACCGAAAGAGTCATCAAAAAATGGATTTATGAGCATTATTACAAGATACGTAAAGAGGATACTGCAAATGCCCTATATAGACATATTTTAGAGAAGGGAGACCAGCATAGTTTTATATTTTCCATCATAGATCAAATAAGTCAAAACACACATGAAGGGAATTGGAAGGTACGGTTAGCATTGAAAGAAAGTGTATGGCAGATTAAAACAGATGCCACTAGGCATCCTGGTCTCAACGATTCTATTAGTATTAAGCCATTTCTTATGTTAGATCGAATAAGCTCTAGGCCTGTATTAAACATCTTTACATAGTTGTTTTAGCTATATTATTTAACTTACATTAATACTTTACTACTTCATCCTTTATTCTCTCTTCATTATACCTATAACTTAACAAATTTGTAATAAGTTACACATATTTATGCATCTTTGCAGTACTGTTTAATACTATATTGACATTTGTTTATTTAAATCTATAATATATATTTATTCAATTATAGTATATTATAGATTATAAGTAGTTTCATACATATATTCTTAGTCAGCAAATATCTATTTTATATTGTTAATTTTTATTTAACAAACATGCAATCTCCGGTTTTATTAATGTCATTTATTTATTTAGCAATTTATTCAGTGTTAAAGTAAGAGTATAAAATCCACTAGGAAATTTATTCACAACCATTCAACAGAAGTATGTTTTTAAGGATGTTTTTAAGTATGTTTTTAAACATGTATATACAAAATCTGTTCTGTGACTTTAAAGGATTTTGGCGCGTTTTTTTAAAATACAAAGTAACTGGTGTTATATAAACTCAGTAACAGGGATAGATAAGTGGTTCTGAAGAAGACTGACATTAATCAGTTGAAAGCGCTTAACTTTTCATTGTGATTTAATGGTTTTGTTGGATTAAAGTTTTTTACCCGCACGAGCAGCATTGTTTCTAACCTACCTAGCCATCATCTTGTTCTACACCTGTACAATTGTATTAACTCTGCCATACCTGATAGACCCAAAGCAAGATTTCTCACAGAGGTCGCCCCACATTTGGAACAAGTTTCCTACTCAAGTTAAACAAAGCCCCTTTGTTGGCCCTATTGAAGCTTAATTTGGACAACTGGATAGGTATCCAGAAATTCACCCTAGTGGTTCCACCTGTATCCCTCTTGGATAGGGGTGATAAATGCTGATGTCAGTGACTGCTTGAACTAGGCATCTTTGGGAACATGGATTGAAATTTGCATGGGTTCTAAGGGATATGAGTCCATAAGCCTAATAACATCCTATGATCCTATAATCCTATGAATTCAGCCAAGCAAGTCTGCATGATGAGGAGATTATTAAATGTCCCGGCTGTAGTCACAAGAGGGACTGTGGAAAGAGTGTATAAGACTATGGCATGGCTGCAAGCATGCATGAGCAATAGTAATGCTTGTCCATCGCGCATGAGTCAGACAGGTGTTCACCTCAATTTTGTGCACACAGTTGCAGCAAGAGAAATAACTCACATGGCAGCTTCACAATGACATGAGGCTTGTGTGCTGATGCACTTTTTGACAAAATGATAAATAGATCTGTCTTGTACACTGCATTCCATACACAGACCATGCATACAGCCACAAAGTCTGGGGATACCCAGGATACTCACACCACACAAGGAGGACAGGATAATGGAGAAACTGTCAGTCAGGGATGTCTGCTGACCAATAGTAGACACATGTCAGAATCTGCTCCTAACATTCCTGAGTAGAGAGGTCAACACATGGGAGAGGGGATGGCTGGATAGAGGTCCTCAATGAAGACATGGATAACTCCCTTCCCCTAAAGTTGGTGTATCAGTGGCTGCAGTGCAGACTACGAGCAAGACATCTTGTAAGCACAGGCTAGTACCACCACAGCCATGGCAGAGTTAGTGAGAGTAATTCAGGATGTATGAGATGACACGCAAGACTGCAGATCCCTTATATTTTATTGTTTGGATAGACTTAAATCACATACTGGAACTTGCCATGTCCTCTGAGTCTCAACTGCCAGGGATGAGGGGCTGTCTATGAATCTGGCCCACCACAATATCCATAGATTGTTGTCATTCTGCCTGTGGATGAACAAGATCCTGCTACCTAAGCACCATCACTTCCATGGGTTGATTTGTTGTGGAGATGTCAACACTCAGGGAGCATATCCCAGTGGTAGTGGCAGCTGTAAAAATGGTTCATCTAATAACAGACATCACTCATGGTCATGCAGCACATCAGCATCAAGCTAGAGCTGTGAAACATCTACTGCAACTCCTGAAAGAGCCAGCTGTCATGGATGGGCCATTCACAGTATGCTGAAACCTCTGACATGTATGACCTGTACTTGTCCATCAAAATGAGCTATATCACTGCAACTACTCCAGAGGCTGTGTTCCAACAGATCCAAACTCAGACCACCACTACAACCTCCAATAAATCACACAATCTTTCTCTGAAAACAGCCCTTCGTAAGGAGCTCTCCATTAAAATCCCCCTCCACACACATAAACACACGCACACACACACACACACACACACACACACACACATACACACACACACACACACACACACACACACACACACACACACACACACACATACACACACACACACACACACACACACACACACACACACACACACACACACACACACACACACTGAAAGGACACAACAACAACACAATTTACTTTCTTAATCCTCAACACTCACACATCCACTACTGTACTTTACTCCCTACCAGTGCCAGTGATGATAACTGTGTCTTGCCCTTTCACAGCATGGCCAACCTATGCATGGGTAGGTAGTCTGGTATTTGTTTTGGAGGCATTATTTTAGTATAGTGTGTCTGCTTTACTCATGTGTACTATGTTCCATAGCTATGTGTAAGCCCCAGCTTCTTTGCTAATGCCACAGCATATACACCCACCAACATCTGACATGATCATAACCTGCTGCCGGTCTCCCCACTGACTCCTCATCTGACTCACTGGGTCTATATTAGATCCTCGAATGCTTAGGTTGTCGAATGCCGAAACATCGACACCTAAATGTCAAAGTGTAATAAATGCAATAGGACAATTACACAAATTTTTTCCCTGGGAAAGAATTTGCTTGCCCATCATCAGGGATTTGCCCTTTTCCCTGATATAGAGCGATCTTGGAGTTGGTATATTTAGTTGGGGGTGTGTGGGGGCGAAGCCCCCGACTTGATTAGGGTTTTAAAGTTTTTTTTTTTTTGGCCACGCAAATTTTTTCCCAGGAAAAAAATTTGCATGATTGGCCTGTCATGTTTATTAGACTTTGACGTTTAAGTGTCGATGTTTCAGCGTTTGACAAACAAAGCATTCAAAGAGCTAATATAGACCCTGACTCAGTCACTACTTCCTGGTGTGCTGGTGACTACTACTCCTGGAAGTGCCAACCCTATTGTAACTGCTTCCTAACTATGATATTTAGTAATGCTGATATTTTAGCACTTGTCAAGGTCATACTGCAGGCCGTACCTTCAGCAGCCTTAACACTCTTACTCAATAGTGTTCCTTGTTGGTGACTTGATACGTTGTTCCCCTGGTCTATTTGGCTTTCTGGATTTCTTAAGAGTGTGTGATGATCCAGGGTTTCAAGGCATATTTTGCATCACCAGCTAGATGCCCCTGGGTGAAGTCACCCCTTTATAAAATGATGGAACACGTGACGTCACAGATGTGCCATATGTGGCAGTCATGATAACTGCCTGGGTGCCCTGCACATACACACATATACACGGTAGATAATACTTTGCACATTACAGACTTCCTTGTAATTGATGTTGTTATATACTTTGTGTTTTAAGAATCTCCTTCCCACTCCACCAGGTCGGGACTTTATTTAAATCAGGTCCAGTATACGGCCCCCTATATCTTAAGGGAATGGCCTATATCACAGAAATCCTAAATTATGGTAACTCTTCATTCTGGTGTACACAAGAACCATAAATGTTGCCTCACATTGAGAATCTTTTGTTTTAGAACAAGATATGCTGCCTTGGAAAATTATTTGCGTTCCAAAGTGTCTTTTATTAGAGGGAATTATCAATCTAAAGGGGTGATTTACCTCACTAAATGTATGCGGTGTCTAGTCTACTATGTTGGTAAAACTGAGAGATGTCTCCACAAAAGAATATACAAGCAGCAGTATCAGATAAGCAAGCAAAATGAAAATAATGCATTATATAAACACACCATAGTGTGTCCAGTCTATAAAAACTTCTGTTTTAGATTATTGGAACGAATAACACCTAACGCTAGGGGAGGGGATTTTGGAAGTAGATTAGAGGAGAAAGAAATAAAATGGCAGTTTAGACTGCACATTTCCCATTTTCCAGGGCTAAATGAAAACATTTCCCTACAACCTGTTTTAAACGTCAGGGCTTGTCTTTACTAAATACACTTTTTTATTATGAGACTTTTTTACAAAATGTTTTTGGTAAGGATTTTTTTATTACATTTTTATTATATTATTCAAAATGTGGGTTGAGTATGTATTAAGGGTTCTGGAAAGTTTTTTCCATCCAAATGGATTGTTTTGGTTGTTTCTTTTGTCTTGTCTTTAATTATATGCACCTTTAGGAATCAATGATTTAATTAACTATTTTTTATCTATATAGAGAAGTTGGTTTAAACAGAAATTGGTTCTGATGAAGTCCTATTTTATACTGGATAAAAGCACTTAATTATACAAATAATACTGGTGTATTTATTTAATAAATGTGTTCTTAATTAACAGAGGAGTTTGTGAAGTCCATGCTTTGACTGCCTGCAGTACTGTGTCTGGTTATTGTGTTTAGTTTATCGCTGCACTCCTTTTGTTGTTTTTGTATACAGAATCTGAAAGAGACCTATTAACAAAACAAATCCCCCCTTCCCCTTCCTCTGGTTACAGATTTTCTGGTGTTATCAAAGGCGGACAATGCAGGTGAAAAAGACTACAAATGGTGTCTCACAAGTGCGAGTGACAAAGTGTGGCACTGCACCACCTGGAAACCACAAATGTTACATGTTCTTACAACTACATGTAAAATGACTGTTTTCATTTTCTCGCTCAGTTTTCCTTACATGTATGGACTAGAACTGCCAACTAGTGACCGTTGTCTGCAGAGTAGCAATACTGATGGGTGGGCCATGTAAGGATGTTCCTCTAAACAATGTATTTTAAGCATGTTAAGTTGGTTTTCATTCACAAGACAGCCCTGGGAAAACCAGATAGGGTTACCACCTGTCCCTCTTTGTGGGGTACAGTCCCTCTTTGGGCAGTTGTGTCCTGTGAAAATAAAAAAAAAAATGTCAAATCTCCTGGCATGTTCAGACAAAAAATATTTGTTGCGGAGGATTGTGTGTGTGTGTGTGTATGTGTGTGTGTGTGGGGGGGGGTGCTGTGTGGTTGTTACTTCTTTAATTTTCATCACAGTCAAACTTTCTCAACAGTTCAGATTTTTGTAGAATGTCCAGATTTTTCCCTCATATTAATAGCTTGTTGTTCATAAAATAGTGATTTTCTGGCAAATTATTAGTAAGTCATCCAATGTTAAACTCAGAAAATGATGACAGACATTTGAGTTTTAGACTTCACACTCCAGAAAATTCATGCCAGTGCAAAATCTGCTATTCTATCAACTTTTTAAGTTTGTAAGAGCAATATTTAAAAATTGTCCCAATTTTTGGGCCTTTGCCCCACCCCATTGTTTATAGCTGTGTCCCGATTTCTTGCTGTAAGAGGTTGAGAGATATGCTCAGTGGTGTGCACATTAGGTTATTATAGCTTGTATTTGGGCAGAGAACATTGTGGTCATTGTTTTTTTTTTTACTTTTTTGACAGATCTCAGAGGTATACAAAGAAGCAGGAACAGTGTACTGTCTAGGAGCAACAAAGAAGAATACATCAGTATAATCATTTTTTTACTTCCCTCACAATCACACTTCAGGCATGTACACAGGTAGCTGCCTTTGACATTGTGGGTTGAGGAGAGAGGAGGCATGCTATGTATATGTATGTCACCAGTCATTTGAAATACATGACTGCGGCAATTTGAACCTCATCCCACTCTAACACCAGAGGAATGCATAGGCAGGCATTTCCCAGATAGGACCTGTGTATCCAGACAATAACTGGCTTGTTAGTTTATTATTACTATTTTGTCATTTTTAAACATTACGCCTTTGGTACAACTTATGTCTTCCTTCAAAGAAAAAAAAAAATAAGACTGAAATTCTTTTCTTACTCTTGATTTTTATTTAGGCTACCATTGGATTAAAAGGTTAGGAAATGCTCTAAATCTGTTTCAGAACATGCATAACACAATAGCTTCTGGGGGCTCTGGCTAAAATGAATTATTTCCTAAATGGTTATTACTGTGGTTAATTGGTCAGGAAAGGTGTGTTGAAAAGATGCAAGGAAAACTAAAGCTGAACAGCAACACGGTTTCTTTCCTTAATCAGAATTTCTGTTCAAGCCATCATTGGATGAAAAGGTTGTGTAAAAAGAAAAAAAATGTAAAATGCACTTCAGAGCATACAGGAAGTTATGGCTTCTTGCAAAAGCTGAAGAGTAAGGCAAAATATGACAAAAGGAAGAAAAATGTAATGTGAATGGTATAGGGAACCCAAGATGGGGGGGGGGGCAGGGGAACACTGGAGGGTATGGATGGTATATGTGTGTATGTGTGTGTGTGTGTGTGTGTGTGTGTGTGTGTGTGTGTGTGTGTGTGTGTGTGTGTGTGTGTGTGTTGGGGGGTGGCTGAAACAGTAGGCCTACGGCACCATTTCACAAAGTCCATACATGTATATAGAGTTGC
This sequence comes from Protopterus annectens, assembly GCF_019279795.1. Taxonomy (NCBI): domain Eukaryota; kingdom Metazoa; phylum Chordata; order Ceratodontiformes; family Protopteridae; genus Protopterus; species Protopterus annectens. Next base: position 975,682,801 of record NC_056731.1, read on the forward strand.
TGCAATGTATAATTGGTGCAACTAAAATTTAACTCTAACTGCCCCTTTGTGAGATTGGTCTCTATAGTGTGGTACATAGGCCTGTTGTAATGTAAGAGCACTGTAGCTACAGGTCAGTCTGGGATTACTACTCCTAGAAGTTTGCAGCATGAATTAAAAGGTTGCTTAGGAGGTTTGGCAGTGACAGGGTGATACGTAGACTGGAAATGCCTAGAGGCCCCCAACTTGACATCTGTTGGGGACCCCCAAAATGCTAATGCTGGCCCTAAATAGGCTGGTTTAAAATTAAACAATACATATATTTTCCACACATACTTTTAAGTATATAAAAGCTGATATGTTTAACATTGTAAAATATTTTTGATTTTTGTTACTGAGGATCAATTGCCGGTGACGAATAAAGGCTTGTTGTTTTGTTACATTACCTGGTTTTCATGATTTTTGGGAAGTATTGAGACTGCTCATCAACAAAGTTCTAAAACCACTAGTTTCTCCATTTTTTACTTGTTACAGTTACTGCAACATATTTTTGTGAAATTCTGCCAGTCAAGTTAATACACACAACTGTTAATTTTGTTTTGTCCTTCTAGAAGATAGAATAAATCCTAAAAGGCTGAGATTACTGCTGAGCTCTGTGCTAACTATTGTCTTTCTCTGTCTTATTATGTGGTGCAGGGGTTGGCACAGAGCTTGTGTAGAACAGTAAAATATGCACATTAGATAAATCAGTACTTTGCTTACCATACATAAACATTATCCCTGCACCTACAGTAGTGATATACAGGTGAAGAAATACATATTGCAGAATGGCCCAAGTTTAAGGGTACATTTCTTGGTAGGGTAAATGTGTATTGGTGTACTAGTATATTAGTTGTCAGGACAGCTCCAATGTGCTTGCATCACAAGGATTTTTAGTCTCCTGCCAGAGTGTACAAGGTTGGAAACAATCACGGAAAGTGAATAACATCAGTTGGAAAGGTGTAAAAAGCCATGCAATGTTTCCTTTTTCATGAGTATGTGATATCTTTGTAAAGCATGAATACTGCATCAGAGGACTATCCTGACTACAAAATGCTATAGCCAATTACTAGGGACCATAATCACTTTCAGCCTAATCACTATGAAGAGACTACAACTGAGAAGGCATCATAGAAAGCATTCTTCTTTCTTTATCCACAAAATACTTACACACATCATGCAGGTACAATCAAACACTTTATAGTGCCAAAGGATTGATGATAGTAGAAATCTTTTTCCCCATTTGGATTGACTTATACAACTCCACCCCACAAAGTGACGTGCTGCAGTTCCATGTAAGATTGAAGAATTAAGCTAAGTTTATTATGCCACAGACATATTGTGGGTAGGAAAAAGATGCTTATATATGTCCCTTAGCATGTCAAATGAGTCAGGAAGTTGAGCGGAGCAGGTTTTCGGTCCCTGGGAGATCTGGATCAACATCTTGTGTGAACAGCCCATATGAATAACGTGTGGCATTTGCTGTTCATGGATCCCTCCCAACTGATTGACTTTCATTCTGAGTTGCTTCTTCTTTTACAAGATAAATAAAAAAAGACTATGGTATTCATGGGAGCAAGTGAATAGATCTGCTGGAGATCTGAGATACTTGTCAAGAATAATCCTTAACAAACCTAGCAGGCTGGAAAAACTGCATCTTTACAGGGAAAGTGAAGTTGTAAAGTACTATTAGGACAACACTTCCCACTGCTATATTTTTCTGACATTTACAGGTTTAAAATGTAATCCCTTCTTTTTCCCTGCAACAGAAACAGTTTATAATAAAAAGGTATGTGGGGGGGGGGGGGGTTAAATGCCATTGTCCTTGAAAATGTTGGTAGATTGATGGTAATCTCCATCTCTGCTTTACAGATAGAATTTGTTGAAAGAGTTTTGACAAGAGTGTGGAAGCAACTGCAGCTGAGTCTTGGCTTTCCATTCTTTTGGTTATCACTTAATTAAAGGTCAATATACCAGGTACTGTTTTTTTTTTAATTTATGCAGTTTAAGAGACAGTTTATTTGTGCAATCTATTCTGCTTCAGATACTGCAGTGTCTTCATGCCAGTCAATTTTAGAAGGCATAAATTGCATGCTTCTTGGCAATGCAGTAAGCATAGTTTTCAATTTATTTCACCATTTAGTAATGCTCACTGTTTCATTTCCTGACAAAAAAAAAAAAAAACAAACAAACAAAAAAAAAAAAAAACACCTACCTACAACAGTTTTTTTTTTTTTTTCAGTTATGTCATTACAAGACTATATTCCCTTTGGAAGACACTTGTTTGAACTGGAGCTGAGTTAAAGACATTCTGATGAGTCCTATGCAGGAAATCTTACATTCTGGCTCTATACTGTATTTTGTGTTTATGAAAAAACACTGACAGACACACTCATTTTCACCAAAATGTGCCAGGTTCAGTAGTAATTCATTTTTTCCAAAAAATTAGGTTCATCAAATAATAAGCTAATAAGAAGTTGGAACTCACAGTAGTAACATTCTTTACAACTTTTTTGGGATGAAACTCTACCTGTGATAGGAATATGAACAGATATTTGTAACCAATTGTGCTTACAATATTTACAAAAAACAGTTGTACATTCTGTTTAACCAATGAATGTTAACTAAATTAATTAATTAGAAAAACTGACACCCCTTAGCCTAGAAGTATTACAATCCATATTCATCCAGCATGTTATAGGATTACCACAGATTTTTATATCAGTCATGAACACTGATCACAAAAGATTAACTCATTTCTTTCTCTAGAAGTCTTCTACATGGCCATTTTAACCGGATACACCACCATCCTTCACAACTGTTCTTGAGTTTTTCCTGTTCTGTTCATGTACTTAAAGGTCAATACAAATCAATCAAAATCAGTCAATAATTTCAGACTTTAAGAGTTTCATACTTCATCTAGGACACAAAATACAACCCATAGTAAGCCCGCTTGGTTAGCACAGAGGATTACAATGCTGGGTTGCTAAGGAGTTTCTTTGTGTGACAAAGTGATAGGACTTGCAACTTTTTTCCCAGTTTTACACTAACATGTGTCAGTTATATATAGTACAACATAAAGAATGTCCCTGGAGTCTGACAGTGGCACAGGAGACTACAGTTTTGCATTGTTAGCAGGTTGCTTTGTGTACTGAAAGTGCAATGTTCATAGATTTTTTTTCTCCTTGCATCTAATGCACCCATATGTTCTTTGTACTGTAAAACTGTTGTTCTATTAATGTTTTACTTGTCTTAGAGTGTCCCTGTTGTCTAGTGGGTTGACCCTCCACCATTACTGCAGGATTTGCCCATTAGTCTAGGGGAATTTAGAAGTATTATCTCCCCCCCACATACACATTCATACATTCATTACATTCATGCACACACACACACACACACACACACACACACACACACACACACACACACACACACACACACACACACACACACACACACTCACACACACAAACTCCATTAGTATGTCTGCTATACTCCCCAGCACTTACTTCTAAAGCAATCTCAACAATTGAAAGGGGATCCAGTCCCTGTAAGCATGGGAATCCATGGTTGACACGATTTGCACCTGGCACTTTTAGGCTTCCGGTTGCTGGCAAAGGCTCTTGACTCCCCCATAGTGCTTTTTTTAGGCAAGGTCTCATAAACGACATTACCAATGTGAAATTAACAAATCAGGACAAAATAAGGGTCATGCTGCTAAATGCTAAGAGGTTAAACCAAAAACTGCATTCCCTGGAAGCACTTCTATCACTAGAAGATGTAGATGTCTGTGCAGTCACAGAAAATGGTTCAATGTCTCAGAGAGTACCCCAACCTTGCAAGGCTACAATGCTTTCCACACCTTTAGGCCACAAAATGAGCATGTGAAAACCAAAGGAGGCAGTGTTTCAATCTATATTAGAGATAAATTCACCTCCCATCTAGTTACACTGGACAACTCCATGGAGTTACTCCAAGTCCAGGTTATGGTGGGTAAGACCACCATTCAAGGCATAGCCAGTTATAGATCCCTCCATGGGTTACAACACCCATGAAGCTTATTTGGCCAAACTGGAGACAATCCAAATTTAACAAATACACTGTTTATGGGGAATTTCAATTATCCCACCATCAGATTGGAAACCTACGCTAGCCCTAACTCGTTAGTGCAAATGTTCCTTGACTTTGTTAATTCAAATGCCCTGGAACAAACTCTCCATACCCCGCAAGGGGAACAAACATTCTAAATCTGGTCCTCACCAACATATCAAGCAGATGCACTGCCACAACTTTTGGACCCTCATTAGTTAAAACTGACCACAAATCAGTCACTTCCGAGCTGGGACTAACACCAGAGCTCATAAAGGGTGAAATCAGAGTAAAATGCTTCCCCAAGGCAAACTATGCCCTCCTAGGTGAAGATATAAATGCATTCCAAGCCCCACCCCAAGATGAAATTGGTAACTATGCCAAAGCTTACACTAAAGCCCTGTACAATCACTTGCATAAGTCTATAAACTCGGCCATACTAAAAAGAATCAAAGCCAGACCCCAAGTAAAAACCAGCTGCCACGGTGGACATCCAGCATCAGCAAACTTTACAATAAATGCAAAAAGTTGCTGTCCAAGAAAACAAAGGCAAGGCACCAACAATGGAAAAGCACCCTCCTCAGCCTCAACAGGCAAATAAGACAATTTGTCAAATCATCCAAGGGCACCTTTGACAGAAACTTAGCAAGCACAGCCAAGGATAACCATAAGGCCTTTTACAGCTATGTATGTAACCTAAGGGTAGTATCCAAGGATGTGCAGAACTAGTGACCAATGGTACCACACACACTAATCCCACAGAGATAGCAAACCTGCTAGTGAATAGGTTTAGTAAAAAGTTCCCTCTTTTATCTCCCACAAACTTACAACAAACCATCCCGCAAACTTCCACCCACCCTACATATCTGAAGAACAGGTCCTCAAGGCCTTGTAGAAGGCAAAAAACACAGCCTCTATGGGACCAGATGACATCCCAGGCTTTCTTCTAAACAAGCTAAAACATAAACTAGCATCACCACTAAGTACCCTTTTTAATTACAGCCTAACCACAGGCTTTGATCCTGTGGAATAGAGAACAGCAACAGATATTTCTCTCCACAAAGGTGCTCTAGAAACAGACCCATGGAATTGCAGACCAATAAGCCTGATCAGCCTCATCTGTAAGGCCATGGACATATCATTATGGACCTCATAAATAAAGACATAGGTGACCTTCAAGCCCTGGATCCTACCCAGTTTAATTTTGTGAAAGGCAGTTCCTCCCTGGTAAATCTGGTGGATTTCTTTAAAAATGTGACAAAGACCACTGATGAGGGCAAATCTGTGCCCAGCATACCTCGACCTGTCAAAGGCTTCTGTAACAATTCCACATTCAGGCATTACAGATAAACTTAGCAAACTGAATGTAAACCCCTTTGTTGTAACATGGGTTGCCAGCTGGCTCACAAAACAGATACACACTATCAAAGTGGGTGACACCACATAAACCAGCAGACCTATTACCAGTGGGGTGCCACATGTGTCAGTGCTAGGTCCCTACTGTTTGGTATATACTTCTCAGAAGTTCAGGTTAAAACTAATGGGTTGTGGCTGACCAGGTTTGCAGATGACAGCAAACTAGGTGCACTCATTGAATGCCTAAATGATGTCAGCATACTCCAGGAGGGTCTCATGTAGACCAATGACTGGTGTATTAGTCACCATCTCAAACTGAATACAAAGAAATGCATCATCATTCCCTTTAGCACAAACAATGTCCTTTCACACTATCAAATCAACAACAATAACCTAAGTACCCATAAAGTTGTAAGGAGCCTAGGATCACAAATTGACTGTGACCTTAGCTTTGACCACCATGTGTCTACTGTAGTAAGGAAAAATTTCTACATAGTACACTTGATTAGTAAAGACATCAGCTCGAGAGCAAAAGAAGTTAGACTCACCCATACTTGGTACTTATCTGACCCATAATTGTGTATAATCCACCCATTTGGCATGTACCATACTAAGCACCTGCATCAATTACAGAGACCTCAGAGGTCTCTAACAAAGAAGATCAAGGGGCTCCAGCATGTGCCTTACTCAGACCAACAAAAGTCCCTGTCACTGTACTCCATATTGTATAGACTTCTTAGGGGACACTTATGTCTGGTCTACAGAGCAATCCAAGACCCAAACCTAATGAACTTGCTGTACATCTTTACATCAAACATGACTAGTGCTAGCTGTTCCAGGGACCTGAATATGACCTGCGACTTAAATAGGACATGCTGAATGGACAGATTTATCTCCCACTGACTGCTGCTTTTTTGGAACAGGCTACCAATTTATGTGAAACAGAGAAACTGTATGACACTGTTCAAGAGGAACCTGGATGACTGGATGAGGAACTGTAAATTCTTACCAAGGACAGAGTCCACCACCCTCCTAGACATGGGCAGTCAACACTAAATGCAATTTTGGGTATTGACTAACATTTTGTGGTATTACATTGGGATGAAACAGCTAGGCTTAAAATGACCTCCAGGTCAATTGCCTAGTAATCGCTTATGATCCTAATAGGTGAATATGAATTTCTGTCCATGTTCGCTAACATGCTTGGCCATGGTATGTTACACATCTGTGATAATGCCTTTTTGCAGGCATTTCAGGGTGGAGACTACATGGCTAATTAGCACAGCCTGATAATTATGGCTTCTTAGCATTTGCAGTAAGCCACAGTGACAGCCCACTGTGGTAGTGTACTTCTTTATGGCACATTACTGTGGTAAGGCTGTGAACGAATTGGAAGTGGATACTGCCAGTGGTAAAAAGGGCTTTCTGCTGGCACTGATCTTTCTGAATTCCAGTCTAATATTCTCCCATTAGTACAAGAAAAAATATTTAAAGTACAAACAATGTACTGAACAATAGCAGAACCAGACTCACTGAAAAAGCTGAGCAGTAAAGCACTATGTTTGTCTGATACTGACAACCCTGTAGTGAAATCATCTACTAGAGTACGTAGCACAAACTTGCACCACTAAAATGCATTGCACTTAAAAAAATATAGTTAAGTACACATGATGTTCAATCCTAGTTTCTTTAGATGTATATGTAGATTCAATGAAACAATATGAATTATTACTGCGTAATGGACATAGATTAAGATATTTTTCTAAAGCTGATGTAGAAAAAGGATTTGAGGTTAAAGGATGTAGTATGGCTACATTTTATTGTTTGTTAAAAATTCACAAAAGTCTTAACAACCCCCAAGGTCAACCAATAGTCTCAACCTATACATACTTTTTGCATAATATTGGTTTGTTACTTCATGAGTTTCTTCCTCCCTTTGTTATTAAATCGCCATCATATATCAGGGTTACCTGAGGGACACCTTAGGTACACTTAAGGATTTAAGGTGGACAATCAACATATGCTGGTAAGCTTTAGACGTGAAGAGCCTTTATACGAATATTAAATATGTACATTGTCATTGAATCTCACACTGACACAAATGTTCTACAGGAGAGGCTGACACAGACAAACAACTGGTGTCAGTCATGGACTAAAACTAAATGTCAAGAAATGCATAATAGTATCCTTTGGGAAGTCATACATCCCTGGTAACTATCATACTGACAACACACCCCTTATAGTTGACCCAGTAGTCAGGGACTTATGGACACACATAGATAGTACTCTAGCCTTTGATCATCACGTGTCTACAGTGGTGAGGAAATCATTCTGTGTTGTGCAACTTATAAACAAAGGTATGGGATCTAAGTCCAAGGAAGTCATTGTTCCACTGTATTCAACATTCATCAGACCTATCATTGAGTACAATGCCCCCTTTGGTATGTACCTATCCAGGCATATCCAACAATGGAACATCCACAGAGGTTCCTCACTAAAAGAATACAGGTAATATGTTCTAGGCAGACTGCCTCAAGGCCCTATCCCTGTATTTTGAGGGGAGATCTATGCCTGGCATACAGGGCATTGTCAGACCCCACTCTGATGGACCTCCTGCATTTCCACAAAACAAACATAACTAGAATTACTCATTCTAAATACTTAAACCTTGCCTGTGATATAAACAGGACCTGCTGGAGAGATAGGTATGCATCACAAAGACTACCCCATCTATGGAACAGTCTCCCCATCCATGTGAGGCAGAGTTCCTCGCTAATGCAATTCAAATGCAGCTTGGACAATTGGATGGGAAACCAGAAATCCATCCCTGGTTTGGCACCTATGTCTCTGATGCAAAGAGGTAATCTGTAAATGGTTCATCTCCCAGCCCCATGCTTATACTTATCAAGGGTATTAGAGCTCATCAGAGATTTGCGATTCATGGCTAGGCTTAAAAAGGCCCTTGTGGTTGTTAGCCTAGTAAACATGTATGAACCTATGAACCTATGAACATGGGATTCAAGCTCTGCAATATTTTTTTCGGGGAAAGTCCACATTTTAGTTTTGTTACTGAATTGTTGCAATTTAGTTTAACTAATAATATTTTTTAATTTAATAATGTCCTTTACCATCAATTGCAGGGCACAGCCATTGGGGCACTGTTTGCCCCCATGCATGCTGATTTGTTAATGGGACTGTTTGAAACTGAATATATTTACAAGCATATATTTTTTTATACTTTTGTAATGTATTATTTCCATTATCTTAAAGATTTTATTTTTGTTTGTCAAGGTGGCCAAGACCAGATCTCTGATTTTGTTAGAGATCTAGGGAAAATAGATTTGGTCTGTCTTTTGATGAACCAAAGTGATGGAATAATATTGTATATATGGATGCAAAAGTAAGGGGTGTGAGAATGGAGAAGTTGTAACTTCCATACAGAGAAAGTTTCAAGACGGTGGCCAGTTTTTGCATGGTACAAGCTGTCACCCCCTCACTTGTTTTTGTTATTACTTTATGGTAAATTTTTATGGTTGAGAAGATTATGTGACAGGAAATTAAATTTTATGAAATAAATTAGGTTTATTTCTCAAATGTTTCTTTCTGGTGTGTAAGACAAGTCTATTATAGAGAATGCCCTGCTTTGTGTTAAGGGGGAAACTCTTAATAATGTGGTCATTCGATAAGTAGTTCATGCCCATGAGAAAAATAGGAAAAATAGAAGTTGTAATATATCTTCCCTCAACAGACAGAAAATTGATTTTGTTTCTACTTACACAGCATTCAGTGAGAAACTGATAGAATTGGTTAAATATTACTGGGATTTTTTGCTGCAGCATAGTGATTTTTCTAACGTCTTATGTCATTTCCCTTATATATCTTATAAAACAGGCAGGAATTTAAAAGATATGTTAGTGTACAGTAATTTTCAGGCATCGGATAAGTATTCCTAAGGACCCTTGCTAATTCAGGTACCTTCCCCTGTGGGGACTATTTGAGTTGTGTATATATATATATATATATATATATATATATATATATATATATATATATATGTTCAGAATTTTTTTTTTTTGTTAAGATCAATGGTGTTAGGGTTGTACCTACTGATAGATATACTTGTAATACAGAAGGAGTTTTATATATATATATATATATATATATATACTTAAAATTCCATGTGACTTATTTGATGTAGGGGAAACCAAGAAAGCATTCAAATTTACAGTGCAGGAGCATGTTAGAGGTACTAAAAAATCTTAATTGTGATAGTCCAGTTTCTCTGCATTTTAAGTTATGTCATGGAGATGATCCTTCTGGTTTATAAGTTAGCATTCTGGAACAAATATACTCAAAATATTGTGATGATACTGTACTTAAAAATAAGTTTCTATATAGAGTCTATTTTTATTTTAAAGTATGGCATTTTAATTCCTTGGGTTTTAACATGGAATGTAACTGGGAGCATCAGATTTAATTATTTAAAAGACTATTAATCAGTTATTTAATTAGATAATTATTTTATATATATATATATATATATATATATATATATATATATATATATATATAGAGAGAGAGAGAGAGAAGGAAGGAGTTGTTCATGTTTGTAAGTATAAACTCCTTGAAGGCTACACAGCCGAGGTGCTAGAGTTTTATGTGTGTTCTTCTTTGATTTGTATTAAACTTGGAATAGCAGTCTTTCAGTGTTAGGGCGGCCACGGTGGTGCAGTGGTTAGCATTGCCGCCTCACAGCAAGAGGTTCTCCGGTTCATTCCTCGGCTGGGGTGCCTTCTGTGCGGAGTCTGCATGTCCTCCCTGTGGTCGCGTGGGTTTCCTCCGGGTGCTCCGGTTTCCTCCCACATCCCAAAGACATGCTGCAGGTGGATTGGACACTCTAAATTGGCCCTAGGTGTGCGTGTGAGTATGCCTTCTGTGGAAGGTTGGGCGCCGGGCTGGCAACTCGACACCGTAAAACTCCACTGCCATTCAATGTGCGGACAGGTGATCCGCTGTGGCGACCCCTAACCGGGATAAAGTCAGAAGAAGAAGAAGCAGTCTTTCAGTGTTGTTTTATTATTTGGATCCTTGGTTATATGCATAATATTGTTAAGTGACTGAAATCATTGGTGACTCAAAAGGAAACTATACATTTTACAAAGGGACAAGGTAAAAATGTGAGATGAAATTTGAAGCATTCTCCCAAATTATGGACAGTTGACAGGTATGTCTAGCTCAAATAAACATTGACAGTTTCCAAATTGTGGAGTTTTCCTGCAGACATTTTATGATACATTATTCACATATTAATTAGTCTCCCCTATCTGATGAATGTGGAGCTTATATTAAGACTCTACTTGTGATTAAGTTAATGCCTGCAACTAGGAAAGAGATGTGGGTTACATTAATTGTTCCTCTGAAGTTTATGTACCTCTGCAAAATGGTTGGCCAGATATGTGAGCTGTATATTACATTGGTTCCAAGATGTCAGATTTTTGCATGGAAACAAGTGCATTGGAAGGAAATACAGATTCTTAAGTCAAAATGATATTGCAACAGCATTGAAAATACTAATATGGTTAAGTGGAACATAGGCTTATTTCATTAAAACTGTAGTGAGAGTTATTAACTTGCTTTTTTTGTTTCAATGGATCGACATTTTTTTTTACATTAAATAGTTAGTCACCTCCTATTTGTATGCCCCCCCCCCTGCTAAGCATCTCTTAAGTGTCCCTGGTTATATCCCCTGGGGGTGGGACAGTACTAATGATGTGTTGGGAAGGAGAAGCAAAAGAGAGCAGCCTTTGGCACCACATAGACTGGTAATGAATGCCAGAATTTATTTTTCTATCCCCTAACTAGATGGAGCAAATGACAACTTGGGCATCACTGTGCATAATTCCCATAAGCTCTGATGCCCCCCCCCCCAAAACTGTGGTTAAAGTGAATTCACCAATGATTATGCCATCATACCCATCACTAGGGATGAGTCCTTACCAAAGACAGAATCCCCTCCCCATTCCTGAAATAGGCAGCAGGTAAAGCTACTCTTTCCACCCCCTTCTTGCCCAACACCTCCAGCATGCAAGTCCCTCATCAGTCTAGGGTCATCTTGATCATATTCCAGACTCCACCCCTGTACTCCACAGAGCTGTGTAACCATTTAATACTTCATTGGTGTGCATGTTAAGTCACAGTTTGATGAATTATGTTAATGTTACATGCAGAGCTGAGTAACCATTTAATACTTCATTGGTGTGGATGTTAAGTCATAGATTGATGAATTATGTTAATGTTACATGCAGAGCTAAGTAACCATTTAATACTTCATGGGTGTGGATGTTAAGTCACAGTTTGATGAATTATGTTAATGTTACATGTAGAGCTGAGTAACCATTTAATACTTCATGAGTGTGGATGTTAAGTCGCAATTTGATGAATTATGTTAATGTTACATGCGGAGCTGAGTAACCATTTAATACTTCATTGGTGTGGATGTTAAGTCACAGTTTGATGAATTATGTTAATGTTACATGCAACCATTGTCTCTTCTGATGAGATTAAAGAAAATGGTACACAATTTTACTGAGAAAGAATGTGGGATGTGATATCCCAGCAAAAGTCACTGGTGATTTGCTGACTATTGATCTCTGTGCAACGTTGGCAGCTGTATCTCTATGACATTAACTACAGTAATTTTCTAGAACTGAGTTGAGATAAGGCAGGGACAGAACCAAACGTCAGTCTCACAATGGGTGATTAACAGCAACAACAAAAAAATAGGCTCAGCATATGACTGCATATGCCATGTAGGACGTTTGATGGAATACGGAAGACTAGGGTAAGTATCCAAGCATAGAAGGAGCAATTATGAAAGACTTGCTCATACCAAGTGTACTGGATGACAAAACATATCACATGATGAAGCACAGCTGATGGAGGAATCTAACTGATGCTGAAGATTTGTATTCTGAGTAGATGAACTAAGTTTCCTCCTTTAAGTGCTACAGACAATTAAACTTTCAATTCATATTTTTGCATTCACAATACAGCAATTAATTTTGTTGTACTTCTTTGAAATTGCCCTTACATGTAGCTTAGTTTGTTATAACATTGGTTGTCAACATTTTTAGACTTTGCTCTCAAGTTGAAACAATGAAGACAGACATAATTCTATGCTCAGGGGTATTAATTTGCAAAAAGAGAAGATGAATGAAACAAAAATGTATATGAGCGCATAAATATCTAGCTATCAAGACAAAGAGAGAGAAATGTATAGAAAGACATACACCCATATATGCTATGTGTGTATATATTAAATAAACATACTTACAAGTAATTATCTGTGTTTCTAATGCAGACTTGTACAGATCCCCACACACTGATACACAGTGACAGATAGACAGATAGATGAATGCACAGATTGATTAATAACATAAAGAATGATTTTTCAAAAGTCTGCACTATGTAGGTAGCGTAAAGGTCTGATCTTTGTGAATGCTCAGACATTAAATATATATGTGACACAATTCTAAAGGCATGGCGAGATACATTGGGTTCTGTTACATACATACACAGTAGGTCACATATGCTGTTTTACATATGTAGATATATATATATATATATATATATATATATATATATATATATATAAGTGTGTGTGTGTGTGTGTGTGTGTGTGTGTGTGTGTGTATAAAAAGAGAGAGACAGAGACTAGAAAACTTTCTAAAGCGGGATAGAAAACACTGACCATATGAATAGTCAGATTAATCACCTAGTTCAGACCCACAGGAAGTAGTTTTAATTTTGACAAAATTAACTCCAGCTTATTAGATGTGTTGACAACACCCAAAGGAAATGATTTGAATCCCATAAATAACATTTATCTCACCTGCCTGGAAATATAAGTACTGTAAATGGGGCTCAGGAGAGTCTGCCTGTTTAATGAAGAGTATCTCCTCATGAATTCACATGATTCTAGGATTCTAATAAGTTTCAGTGAAATGCTGTTAATTAGATGAGAGACCTATGCGGCTCTCCATTTGTAATTTTATTAAGACTTCGGATTAAGAAGAAAAGAGGGTATTACACTGCTGCATTTCTGATGCAAATCACTTCTTTTCATTCCTTTTTTCAATAACTGAATTTACCGTATCTCAACAGTAATATATATTATTACATTATACAGAACTCTGTTTATTACTTTTATGAATTTCCATTGTTAGGTTTACTATGCATATGTGGCGACTAAGTGTACAGCCATCATAATCAATAACAGATTTTGTAACAATTATCAGACAAAACAGTCTTTTGTTGCATTAGTGCTGCAGAATATGACTGCAGTAATGAATAGTATTATATAATTGTACCCTTCATAGAAGATCATGTATCTGTGAAAATAACTGAGAATGTTGAATACATGTTGACAGAGATGTATTTTATTCACTTGTAGTAGGAGAATTTGAGAAAAGTATTATTTCTGAAAATTAGCTTTTTGTGTCCACTTTCCAACGTGGACGTGAACTATATGATGTACTAATGACCTTTGACCATTGGTCTGCATAAGAGGCTATTTTTCATGGTTGACTTAACAGGTCAAGTTGACAAGCTGCATTTTACAAGTGAATTGAGTAATTGACAATTAGGTATATATTTAGTGATCAGCCTTAATAAATATGTAATCTAGGATGACCTATTTGAGAACCACTGCATTTCTAAGATTTCTTAAATCAGCCCTAGGCACCTTGCTAAACTGTTTTCAAATATACATTTTGTGATCAGATTTAAATGTTGGATGACCTTTTTTCCTGCAAAACCTTGAGAAATACTGCATTTCTGTGAATTCCTAAGAGTGCTATATTCACTTTGGCAATGTGTTTTCAGATATATATTGAAGTCTTTCGATAATGAATAGCCATTTACACTGCTGGTTATTGCAATAATATAACCTTAAAAATTAATTGCTTTGCCTTAACAGAATAGTTGCTCAAAGCTTTAGGACTGCATTTGCCATCAGTGAGTCTGTGTTGAAGACCTAACAGATCAATCAATAATAAAATCAGTTAGGATAACTCATATTTTATTAAATTTCTTCCACTATGGTATCAAGATTTAAAAACTAAGAAAATATCTGAGTTATATATAAACACTAAAGTCTGATATAGGTTCACAGTTTCATAGTAGGCTAGCTGATCTTGTGACCAACTTAAGTCTAACCAATTTTGTGCTTGAAATAACCTATCCCATTTGGTTATAGATTGCTGTTACCCATCCCATGGTTAATAATGATATATTACCCTGTATGAGAATAACTGGGATTGGATTATACCATAGATAATTTGAGGAAACTCATACAGAGTATAAAGCATTTAGGAGCTGTCTGTGTATATTAGTACTACAGTGGGTAGCCCCGGGTAATTTTTTTGTTTCTCATCCATAGATCTAAGTTGTGTTTGAAAATTGAGAAGAGCAAACTTTGTTTTATGTGGATATGGAGTCTGTTCAGAGCAGTGGTGTCCTCTGAGAGATGTCCCTCCAAATCATTCAGTTGATGGTGCAGAAGAGGTTTATATCCCTAGACAGAGTACTTCTGATAACATTTGACTTGCTGATGTGCAATGAAATCCATCAATATTGGGCAGGAGGATGCCTTGTATATCAGATACAGGTCATCTGCCAGCAGTCTGTAGGACAGCAAGGATAATGACAGGACTTTAAGTCAGTCGATGTCGGACTTTATGTTTAGGCCTTGTATCGTCTTAGTAAGGTACTGCTGTGGGCATTCTAGTTATTGCATGTATCTGGACAGATACATGCCAAAGGGGGCATTCTATTCTATGACTGGCCTAATGAAGGCTGAGTAAAAGGGGACAATGACATCCCTAGATGTAGACATCATCCCTTTGTTTATATGCTGTACAATATAGAAGGATTTTCTTGCAAAAATAGACACATGTTAATCAAAGGTTAGGTCACTGTCCACATAATTTCCCAAATCCTGTAAACTGAGTCAACTCTTAGGGGTGTATTGTCTTTGTGTTAGTTCCCCTGGGGTAGATGACTTTCCAAAAGGTATCATAATGCATTTTTGGCATTTAGTTTCAGACCACAGTTTGATACCACCATTTATTTATTTGAGACAAACCTTCTTGCAGGACGGCTAAGTCATTTGATGATATACTGACTGTTTCTAGCTTGCAGTCATCTGCAAATTTAGTCATCCAGAGCCCTTTGGTGTATTTTTTACTTCAAAAAAGTAAATTCCAAGCAGGAGAGCTCCCAGTATAGGGCCATGGGGACTCCACTGGTGACTGGTCTCTTTGTGGAGGTACGTTCCCCTATTTTGATTATTCTTTTAGTACCTAAGCCAGTTGGAAATCAAGTGGGTTATACAGGGGTTTATTCCCAGTTTATTTAGCTTTTCTACTATGCCTAAGTGAGTAAATGCACCAAAAGCTTTGGCCATGTTGAGATATGTGGTGTATATCATTTTGCCTTCAGCCATTGCTTCGGTTACCTTTTCAAAAAAAATCCACCTGGTTGAGTAAGCATGACCTGCCATTGATGAATTTAAAGTGAGACAGGTCTAGTGTTTGGAGGTTCCCTATGTCCTGATTCCATAATAAAGCTCTCCATGGCTTTGCATATGATGCTGATCAGACTTATGGGCCTGTACTTGCCAGGGTCTGTGGAAGGTCCTCCCTTATGCAGGGCAATGACTGTAGCTATTCTTCATTTGCTTAGTACAAAACCTATATAAATGCTGAGATCTAACAGTGCTGTTTGACATGTGGCTAAATCATGCTTCATGCTACTTAAGATACATCCAGGGATAGTGTCAGGATTCATCAATGCAGTATTTTTAGCTTTTGATGGCATGTTTATGACTTGGTCTTTTGTGATAGTTGGAGGAGACCCAGTTTCATGTATATTTTGAAGGACAGATGGAGGAGAGATAGAAAGGTAAAATTAGAGCTAAATGTATTGCCAGTAGGTTAGCTATATCTTCAGCCTTAGTGGAGGTAATATCCTTCACAATCAGCTCAGTTCATTACTGCATTGTGCTTTTGAGATTATGAACATAACTAAAACATGTCTTGTGATTGTATTTGGCCTGGGTAGCAATTTATCCACAGTCTTGTCTTTGGTGGATTCTGTAAAGCTCCTAAGTTGTGTGTTTATTTCCACGATAATAGCTCTAACATTCTGGGACTTTCCCTTCTTACTTTTGGTCAAAAAGTCATTTAATTTTATTATACAGCTTGTTGATATTATGATTCCACCATGTAGTTTGTTTGTGAGGTTTGCCATGCACTTGTTCCTACGTGGTATGGCTGCATTTTTGCAGTTGTTTACATGCTTATATAGGGTGATGGTGTACGTTTCTGTGTATTCAGTGGAGTTAACTGCATTTGGTGGAGATTTGAAACTTGTCAATGTATCACATAGGAGTAAGTAATTTGTCTTAAAGGAATTTTGAAAGATACCTTGTGTGGAAAGGATCTTTGGTTTCAGTTTGTTTGAATGAGACTGTTTTATGGTCAGGCCTAACAAATGATGAAGGTACACAAGTGATGGTGCATGATGCTCCCCTGTTAGAAAGGCAAGGTCCAAAATGTTATTCCCTGTAGTGGATACTCTAATGCATTGTGCCAGGGCGTTTGCATTGACAAAGTCCAGGAATCTCTGTGCTTGTGGACTAGTGATGGTGTAGGTAACCTAGTCTATAGTTGGATAGTTTAGATCACCTTGGAAAATGGTATTGGGTTTAGTACCGAGTGATTTCAGTTACTGTACAGAAGCATTGTAGCTTTTTTTATTGTCATTTTTTTATTGAGGGAGTTATGTAGCTAGATAGTATATAACATGGGACCTTTCTGATGGTTAATTGGACATGAAGAAGCTCAATGGCATCTTGCTGCTTTACCAGATTTGGTGTGAGTGTCTTCTAAACGTAGACTGATATGTATCCATATTTTCCTCTTCTTCACAGTGGCTAGTCTAAATGTGTGGAAGACATTATAGACTGAACAGAGTACTCTATACGATTTTAAACCATATCGCAGTATCTACACAGATGTCAATGTCCTTTGGGGTAAGAACAGCTTGTAGGGAGTGAAGTTTCTCATTTAGCCTCCTAGCATTGATCAGTAACACATTCATATTTCCTTTTCTTCTTTTGTTATGTTGGTAGGTTTATCAGGTCAGCCTTGCCTAAAGAAAGGCATTATGGGGGTGGACAATGTCTTTGCCAATAATCAAAACCATAGAAGGGACAGAGGCAGACCATCCCTGGGGAAGCAGCATGGTTTGTCAATAATATCCTTCTAGGCTGAAAAATAGTGTTCCCTCTTTGAATAATGCCAAAAACTTAGAAAATTATTGAAGTCAATTATTGTTTACTCATATCGTGGCATCATACTTGGAGAAAGTAGAATGCTGCTCAATGCTAGGCTCTTACCTGCCTATGGCACATAGTCAGAGAGCGCCATCATGTATAACTTCATATAATCCAGGGAGGTACACCTCAGGTCTTTGCACCGGCAAGAACTATGAGAGTTATACTGGTACTTGTTCTAGGACTTGACTGCATGTGTAACTTGATAGAAACTGGCACCAAACAACTTACAATCACTTTTTTCCTTGTTCATCCTTGTAAAAGGCACAGTTGCATGTCTTACAATGGTGTCATCTATAACAAGAATGTTTAGTTGAAGTCAATGCCTGTCTTATTGGCCCAGCTTATGTGACTTTTGAACTCCTTGTCTTATGTGAATAAGTAGGCTTAATATGATGAGTGTGCTTTGTGCCTACGTTATGTTTTGGAGGTCTCTGAGGTTTAGACAAGTTAATTTTTAGAACCTCAGTATATATATATGATGGGTTATGTGTATTGTGATGGCCTTGGAGAGGTGTGATGTGTGATCTGCAGATGACTATTTTATTGTCTGAGTTTACAGGGTGAGATTTTTGTCTCCAAGTATAATACACACACACACACACACACATATATATATATAGTTTATATATATATAAAAAAAAAAAATATATATATATATATATATATATATATATATATATATATATATGTATATATATGTATATATATATATATATATATATATATATATATATATATATATATATATATATATATATATATAAATATAGATATATAGATATAGATAAAATCTGACATACTGTGTTATGCTTTCTGAGTAATAGATGGTCATCAGACAGCATGAGACAAGTCTTACACTGTCTCAAGATACCCATCTCATTCAAGATGGTCAGACAAATTTTGGTGAAGTGCTGGTCCATGACACTGATATGAATGGCTCTGTGGGCAGGGATAACTATAACTGCTTAGAGTTCAGTTTTAGAATAATGTTTGGGTGGATATGTTTCTCAGTATTAAAATTTCAATGCAAAACAACTAGTTGGAAGCCATCTTCTGCCACCAAGAAGAACCAGTAAATGTATTATAATAAATAACTAATTTGATATTAAAATCAGTGCACACAGAATCAGTACACTTAATTTTAAGCAATTTTATCAAAGGTCTTTTAGCTTGGTGAGTAGTTTAAGAGGAGAGACATAGTAAAATGATACTTCTTTGCCTATTTTCATCAGCCAATAAATGGAGAGAGGGAGGGAGGGATTATATTGTCAAACTATCATAAGGGACAAGCAGTAACAGATACAATGGGTTTAAGAACATAACTATAAAAGGGTATATGAGAGAGAAAAACAATTACACCCTTAGCTCTGAGATGACTGGCCCAGAACTGCCTCATTGCAGACATGTTCTGAGCTAGCCTGCCATATACTCTTTACACAATAATGAAACCAGTTAAAACAGCAAAATGCAGTGCAACTATGTACTGGAATCACTAATAAAGGGTTAATGATCTTACCGAAAGCAGATACAGACTGTTACAAAAATTAATTTAAAGTCAGATCAAAAAATCTTTCTTACTCTTTCAGCTGTTCCCATTAGGTGTCACCACAGCAGATCAACTGTTTCCATTTCTTCCTGTCCTCTGCATCCTGCTCTGTCACACCAACCACCTGCATGTCCTCTCTCACCACATCCATAAACCTTATCTTAGGCCTCCCTCTTTTCCTGTTACCTGGCAGCTTCATCCTTAGCATCTTTTTCCCAACATACTCTGCATCCCTCCTCAGCACATGTCCAAACCAGCGTAATCTTGCCTCTCAGCACTAAGTCAGCTATGCACCCTGAGCATCAGAAACAAAGATTATATATCCCTGAATCCAAAAGACAGAAAACAGACATAAGGCACAGTTATCATCATTTGCACAGGGTGTTGTGTGTGTGTGGTGGTGGTAGTGGGGGGCGGGGGTGCAGGAAGCCTAGACTGACTCAAATGTTCAGTGAGTGTGTTTGAGCAAGGCAGAGATGCAGGCAGACATTTGGATTAAATAAAAAATGTCCAATGAGACATAATGAGTTTTAAGTTTCACAGCTGAACCATGTAACTGTTGTGTGTGAGCTGTTATTTATGAAGAGGAAACTGTCACTTTAGGAAACAACCTTCCTAGTAAGATCTATTTTAAAAGAGGTAATTGTTCTAGCAAGGGGATTGTATATTTAGCTATGTGCAAAGGATGTACATGTTTTTATGTTGGGAAGACCGAAAGACCTTTGAGTAAATGTATCTATGAAGATACATATTGCATTAGGCAAAGAATGTTAACAATGCTTTATTTAAATATACTTTGGTATAGCGAACACAAAAGGAATTCCTTTTGGAATTTTAGAGCAAATACACATGGATCCTAGAGGAGGAGATTGGGAGAACTGGTTACAATACAGGGAGACTTGGTGGCAGTTTAAGTTGAATGCGTTTACTACCCCAGGCTTGAATAATTACATTTCAATTAAACTCATTTTAAAGTGTAGTGCATCAAAATTATGAGTGTAGGTTTTCTATGTTTTTATAGCATGTTTTCCACCAAACTTATTAAATAGATGGACTTTAAATTCACACAAACTTGAATGTATATATAGGTACATACAAATATTCACACACATTGTTTAAAAAAATCATAAGGTATTTTGCAGTATTATTTATATTTGGTTTTAATTTTATTTTGGTCTTATTTTCAATTTTTAATAAACTCATATTTAAATAGGCATATCTTTTTAAGGATTTATTGGAATAGTTTCACTGATTTTATAAGATTTTATATGACAAACATTACTTATGAAAATACAATTTATTTGCTAGTTTCTGTTTGCTTAAAAACTATCCCTGTGGTAGACACTTTAATCTGCTTTCGATATATTTTTACATTTCACATCCTTATTCTTAAATACAAGGATCAGGTTTAATATGGTATTGATGGAAAGGTAGTTTCCCTTAAAAAAAAAACATTGGTTGTTGTATTTTTGGCACCAATTTTATAGGGTCTTTGGGTATTTAAACACTGTTTTATTGTACATGAAGCTATTCTGAAGAAGTCCTGATTGTAGCAGGATAAAACGCTTAATTCTATTTTATTTTTTATTTTTTTGATTTATGAACATATTGTGGTATTTATTATTTATGTGTGGTTGTGTATTTGTGTTAATGCATTGTATTTCACATATGATAGTATCAATGTCACCATTTTTTTCTCTCACCCCCAACCCTTATCTCTCTCTTTTTTTTATTTTCTATTATGTGTTGTCAAAATGTCTCCATGCCATCCACAGTACAATGATGCAAGCCAGTCTCAAAGTATCAGCCTGCCCCTGCTCAACTGGCTCCAGCACCAATGCCTAGCATGTGTGGAACCCAACCTGGCAGCACTGCCTCTCCTTTCCCTGTACTACCTGTGCCCTAAGGTATTACTGCCCTGGCAGATGGTGCAGTGGTATTCTCCAGGAGCAGTGGCAAAGGTGGAGGATTTCATCACCCATCATGAGATGCCAGAGTTGGTGTGTAGGGTGATGCAGTTCCCATTGTGCCTACACCATATGGACAGCCTGCCCTCCTTCATGGTACTTAGAAGGAGGAAACATCAAGATCTCAATCCACAAGCAGAGTAAGAAGACAGTGATGAAAGTCTATTGGGTGAGGACTCAATTCTCACTGTCTCCATGTTTGACAGGCATGAGGGTGTGTTGTCCCCTACCTCACCCTATTCATGGTGTCCCTAATCTTTTGTGTCCCTCACCATTGCTGCGTATTGTCTTGCTTGTCTTATTTGTTTGCATTTGCTTCCTGACCTACCCAACTTACCTGATCCTGAAAAACCTACATCCCTTCCCAGCATTCCTCTCTTACTGAATTAAAAAAAAGAACACCTGTCCCGAAACAAAATATCATCCCATACATAGCTCTCCATTTCATACATGGTTTCACTTCATAATCTCAAATTACTGAAATCCCGAATTTCAGTAATCCGAGACTATAAAGTCAAGCCATTCACAATACCGAAATCCACAATCCCGAATCATACATTCACAAACATACATACATCATACACCACATAAGACACACACCATTCCACCTACAGCACACAAACCACACACCCTACACTACATATAAGCAGGTGGTCAAGTCTCCCTACAGCCCTCATGTGGGGGGGCGCACCCTACTTATATATACCAACTCCGAAGTCGCACATAACATAAAAAAACTCACACTACACCATCATCCACTCACTCGCACACAAATACACATCACGCATACACAAGCACCAACAAATCCAACACTCACACTTACACCTCCCTAGCCTTACCCATACATACAACGTACAAAAACACACACAGACACTCACTCACCTGCAATCTCAGGCACCATAACACTGCATATGATGTACTGGAAATGCATAAGCATGGATTCAAGATATTCTAATTTTCTCTTATGCACTTTCGGCATTCTGGTTTTTGCCTTCATGGTCTCGGGTTACTGAAATTCAGGATTTCAGTAATTTGAGATTATGATGTGTAACCTTCATACACACATCTTCTTGATGCACTTTGGTCAAATCGGCTATACAGCATGATTACATTGTTGTCACCCCTCTCTGTGGAGGTGACAGTCCAAATTCAGCTAATATTCTGTACATATTTTTACTGTTAAAGAAATGGATAGCTGTGATTATTTCCTACCTCCCTCCTGTACATTCCTTTATTGCTTTCGCTTTCTTTGTTCCCCTGATTGCTCCGCATTTCACCACCTTCCTATCTACCCAGTTTTAACACTTATAACCTATTCAAAAATAGAATTGCCCACAACACACATAAGTACCAGGATAAGCAGTGCATTCCTTCACTTTTTGTCCTCTATGTTTGTGCAAAAACTGGCATTGCCCACCAACACCAAGTGATGGAGAGCAGCATTATAACACTGTAGTTCCATCCTCGCAATATCGCCTAACCCCACTGCGTTACATCAACACACCCCATAATACAGTATATGCTGAATGTACTATACATAATAATATGTCACTGCATTATCACTGTTTATTTAAAAGTATTACATACGCCTGGATTCAAAATCTCATCTGGGCTCAAAAAGAATTGTTTCAATGCATTTACACCTACTGGAACATAGTCAGCAAAGAAGCAGGTGTGTTTCATAGACTCAAGACTAACTCTTAGACTTTTAGCAATGTGCCTCATCTTGTGCGCTGCTTAACTATGCACAAATAGGGAAAGTAATGGAGATGTGTATGTCACATGCACTATGCAAAATCACTATTAACATGTTTTACTGCTGTGTATTGACCATTCACTCATTATGTCATAAAACTACATGTGGAAACATAACAAATGGAAGGCTCTATCTAGCAATATGTCACATATTTACAGTGCAACCATGTGTTGCCTCCTCTAATGTACTGCAATACTGGTGTCTTAATACTTTTTTACATATATATCAACTACACTGCGTAAATTAATATCGGATGTCATGTGGTATGTAATGCAGGTCAATCTGGTAACATACAGAACTAGACCTATTTTCACAGTTGAACATGCCTACACATCCATTAACTGACCCTGGGAAATATTGACCCATAAACCTAACCAGCCTTATCTACAAGGTTATGGAAAGAACCATCATGGATCTTATCCACAGGTGCATTGGTGATCTGCAACACTCTTGAGACCCATTTTGGTTTTGCCAAGGGTAGATATTGCTTATTAAACCAAATGGACTTATCTGATAATGTCCCCAAAGCCCTGAAGGAGGGGAAATAAGACATACTGCCTATGTTTATTTAGCCAAGGCCTTTGATACAATCCCCCATTCAGTTATCATAGAGAAAATCTGCCATCTATGGATTAAGCCATACTAGATGGATAGCCAACTGGCTCACTGACAGAATGCATAGTGTCAAAGTTGGGGAGTACACCTCCACCAGTAGACCAGTTACCAGTGCAGCCACCACAAGGATATGTGTTGCGCTGTCTATTGTTTGAAAACTATTTATATTACATCCAGGCAAAGGTAGATGGTCTGTGGCTTACCAGGTTTGCAAATGCCTGTTAGCTGGGCACAAACATATAGAGGTCCCCAACAATGTTAACATATTATAGAAAGAGCTGGCATAGACAAATGATTGGTGCCAAACTCATTGACTGAAACTCAATGCAAGAAAATCCCTCATTGTCCCCTTTGGCAAAGAAGTACCCCTGCTAATTATGATATGCATAGCACCCCTCTAAGTTCAAACTCTGTGGTGACAGCTTTGAGAACACAGGATGATAGCAATCTAAACTTTGATCACTATGTGTTAATAGTGTTAAGACATGCATTCTACACTGTGCACCTCATAAATAAGGATATTACATCGAAGAACAGGGAGGCCATAGCTCTGCTGTATTCAACCTTATCAGACCATTAATTGAATGCAATGCTCCTTTCTGTATGTAACTGACCAGACACCTGCAGCAACTGGAGAAACCATAGAGGTTTCTGACCAGGGGACTCCAGGGCCTCCAAAACATGACATACATGGAAAGACAGAGCCTTGTCACTATACCCAGTATCATACAGGCTGCTGAGAGGCAACCTGTGCCTAGCCTGAAGAGTAGTCTCAGGCCCTGATCCACTGGAAATGCTGGACATCTGCAAATCAAATGGGACAAGAATGACTTACTCCAGGGATCTCAACATAGTATGTGACATAAACAGAACATGCTGCAGAGACAGATATATCTCTGAGCTATTGCCACTCCTTTATAATAGGCTCCTACTGCATATGAAGCAGTGCTCCTCAATGACCCTATTCAAGTGCAACCTTGACAACTGGATGGGTGACTGTAAATTTACTCCAGAGGTGGTCCCTCATGGACAGGGCAGTCATTCCTGATCATAAAAAATGCTCTGCTAACAACAAACATCTAACTATGCTCAAAAAGGGCACTTGGGTTTTTACACAGCTAGACCTGTAAAGGTGCTAGGGCTATTAGTCTAGTAGACTCCTGTGAACCTATGAAGCTATGAACCTAAGCAGGACTCCCAACATCTACTGTCCTACAGCCAGTGCTGATGTCATCCACTATAAGTTGTCCTGCAGCCTTGAAGAGATCAGACGTGCTGTGGCACATGCATAAAGTACTGAGCTCTGTAACTTAGATAGGTAGGGGTTCTGTTTTCACTGCAGTCAACTGTGTGTGTGTGTGTGTGTGTGTGTGTGTGTGTGTGTGTGTGTGTGTGTGTGTGTGTGTGTGTGCGTGTGTGTGTGTGTCTGTGTTTATATGCACACTTACTTGACTTGACAAAGAGCCTTTTACACTAGCATATAAAACACTCTTATTACCATATTCTCTTTACCTGAAACTGCTGATGTCATCAGCTATAAAGTGTTGTTTGAGACAGTCCAAATTAGGATGGAGCTGGAGCACTTGCATTAAATATAGAGTTCTGTATTTGGTGTACATAGATAAGTAGCGGTTCTGTTTTCACTGCAGTCAGCTGTAGTGTGTATGCATGTATGTGTATGTGTGCTTGTGCACTTGCTTGACATTATATAGCCTTTAAGACCAGCATGTGGGGTACTGTTATTACCACATTTTCCTCATCAGAAACTGCTGATAACATCACCTGTAAAGTGTTGCTTGAGACAGCCAAAGTCAGACTTGAGCTGTGGTGCTTGTCTTAAAGACAGAGCGAAATATATAGATTTTAAAACAAAACATATTTGGGTCAAAAATAAGAATATTTTGAAGGATTCTTGGGATCTGTTAAAACAATTAACTCCAGATACTTTTAAGGAAGACTTGTTATTCATTACCATTGACATAGTGGACTTGTTATCTAGCATTCCACATGATCAGGGTATGAAGATGTTTGAAGAAAGCATATTCTTGGACAACACTATGACTCAGAATGAGAAAATTTTAACAGTAGCCCTCATGGACATAGTTCTAAGATATAATTTAGTGCTATTTGATGGAGAATATTTCCAACAAAAGGAAGGAGTTTCCATGGGGGCAGCGTGTGCGCCTACATACGCAAACATAGTGTTGTCGAAATGGGAAGAGAATTATGTGATACATTCTGATTACAACAAAGAATGGTTATTGTATCGGAGATTCCTTGACGATATTGTCATTTTTTGAATGGGTGGATACAATAGATTCTTAGAGTTTTTGGAGTATATTGGTCACAGTACGGATTTTTTAAAATTTACATACAATATTAGTTCTGAGGTACTACACTATTTAGATATAGAAATTTTCAAAAATAGATCTGAACAGAAATATGAGTCCAAAGTGTTTAGGAAAAAGACATATGTTAATTCTTATTTACATTTTGACAGTGCTCATCCCCTGCACTGCAAAAGAAACATAGTAAAGGGACAATTTGTGAGGGGGTCGAGAATGACCAGCCTCAATTCAGATTTTGACATGGAATGTAATAAGTTAGAAAGTATGTTTCTGGACAGGGGGTACCCCAGAACTTTTGTGACCAATATAAGAACAGAGGAGGAAGAAGGAAGAGGCGACAGATTTCTACCTATTCTGGGCATGAGTGAATTTATGACAATTGCAGAAGGACGAAGTAAGGTTGAAGCTAAGGAAGATCCCTTTCAAAGAAATTTGATTGTGGAATTTAATAGAAACAATTACAGTTTGAGAGACACACTAGATAAAGAATGGAACAAATTTAAAGCCCTTTCAGATATAGCAGAAATTAGTAATATCAGACCAAAGATTATCTATAGAAATTCAAAAAGTATAAAGAACTTATTAGAGAAAAGGAACACCAACACACCAAGCATGATTAACAAAAGACTTGGAACATTTAAGTGTGGTAGGTGTAGGCAATGTTCCCTGGTCAATAACAAGAGTGAAATATTTCTAGAAAGTAGAAATTTGTTGATAAAAAGTAAGGGCTTTTACAATTGTGAGACAAAAGGGGTGGTGTATCTTGTAACTTGTGACCAATGTTCTTCCTACTACGGAGGAAAAACAGAAAGGGAGCTGAGGAAAAGAATGTATGAACACTCCTACGACATTCTGAGAGAAAAAGAGACAAATGCTCTCTATAGACATAGTAAGGATTGTAAAGGATGTAGTTTTCACTTTTTTGTCCTTCAGCAGGTTCAAAAAGACGTTATGGGTGGCATATGGGAGGAAATCCTAGAGAGTAGGGAATTGTGGTGGCAGATATACTTAGAAGCAGGAAAAAAGCCTGGATTAAATGACTTTCTAAGTATTGTCTCCCTATTAAAACTGAAAGCCAACAAAATATAAGGGCTATATCAGGTTTTAGCACTAGGGGGCAACGTTAGATTGGTTTAAACATTCAGTCATATAGTTTTTTATGTAAAGACATTATAATATTTTTTACATTATTTATTTATATATGAATTAAATGTAGTTTTTATAATATTTATCATTCACATTTATTGCATTATTGTCAGGAGATTTTTATATGTTTTTAAAGTTTTCAACATGGATTAAATATGTGTATTTATTTAATATTCATGAGGGATGAGTTAGGCTGATTTGCACATTCAAATAGTTTTTAAAGTTTTTATTGGATCAAGTTTAATGAGTGTTGATATATAAATGAGTAATTAAACATCAATGGTTGTCTGATGAAGTCCATTTTTATAGATGAAAACGCATGAGAGTGTTTGTGAATTCAAAACGCGTTTACGTGTTTATTTTTGTGTGACATTAAAAGATTTTAAGCAGCATTGAGTGTTCCTTTGGGCTACTGCACTTCGGAGAGGTTAAAGACAGAGCTCTTTAGTTAGGGTAGGGGTTCTGTTCTCACTGCAGCCAACTGGTGTGTGTGTGTTTCTGCACTTTCTTGCCATTACCAAGAGCTTTTTACATCAGCATGTGGGAGACTGCTATTACCATAATCACCTCACCAGACACTGCTGATGTCATCAACTCTATCTAATTTGTGGCTCTGCATTATTCCCACTAGGGCAGGGTCAGAGACTGGCCTGGAGTTCAGGCAGAAGTCACCTCATCCTATACGATACAGATTACAGTGACATGGCATTCAGTCAATCCACATATGTCATGGCATGGTTTGTATGTCCTGTGTTTTCTTGGTGAGAAATCATTGTGGTCTCTCCAGTAACTGCATGTGCCTGATGTGGTACATTCAAAAGAGAGCATTATACTTTATTAGTGTTCTGATGAGGTTTGAGTATAGTGCTGTAATATAATCCTTAGATCTGAATACAATGGCATGACTTATGATGTGCACAACATAGGCTTTCAATACCAGTGTGGACTAGTGGTAATTGAAGTTCAGATTGCTATGTACATGAGTTCTCAGTGGGTTTCTGCATAGTGTGACTGTTCTCAATACTGTAATTAGCAAGGAATTCCACTTTGCATAAGGACAAAATAAAGACATATTTTTGCATTTATTTGTAGACAGTGTGGCTTTGTCACCAATAGTTTGTCTGTGTTAGCTCCTCCTGTAGTATGTTATGATCATAGGTGGACTCAATGATTGTGCCCCGTGTGCAAGAATCAGCAAATGTGGTTAACCAAAGGTCATATACTTTAGCCTAAGTTGTCAAGAAATAGTGTCCAAACAGTAGAGTGGCATGCACAAATCCCTGGGGTATGCCAAAGATAACAGCTCTAACGGTACAGTTTGATTCATCAACTTTCACTGTATGGCTCTGCCATTAAGCCAATTGGTTACCCATCTAGTGATGTAAGGGTTAATCCCTGGCTGAGTGAGTTTCTCAATGATACCTGCATAGGTGATTGTGTCCAAACAGTAGGCCAGATTAGGATAGCCAGTATACACTGTTTTATCTTCACCAAGGCCTATTACA
Source organism: Protopterus annectens (assembly GCF_019279795.1). NCBI lineage: Eukaryota > Metazoa > Chordata > Ceratodontiformes > Protopteridae > Protopterus > Protopterus annectens. The sequence goes on from NC_056731.1 coordinate 975,711,547, forward strand.
CAGAATCAATGGGCTGGACAACATCACAGATTGCCTATCGCGTAACTCAGCAGATTCTTGTAGAAGGGTGTACATCAATATGCAACCATTTGAGCTGGTGGGGACAGCACCCAGTGCATCCATGCATGCATAGACACATCCTGACTAATCATCTGTGAGGTAGACCAAAATGTCATCACGGAACTTTTACTAAATGGACACTAATAATATCCTGGCTGTATGCAACAGACCTCTTTGAGTTATTGCTGCAGCATCATGTCTATTACATCTGTTAGATGTCCTCAAATAAGTAATCGAGGGCATGCATGATGACAGCACTATCATTTTTTGAACTTGACAAGCCCAAGGCATTTGATACAAATCCACACTGAGGTATTCACTCAACACTGTCAGATGTGGCCATAAACACCTATATCACCAAGTGGGGAGACCACTATATCATGTACTTAGCATCTAAATATGTTTTAATGTATGAAGTGAACTATATCTAGTGATCAGGTCAGTACATCAGAGCTGTCAGCTAGGCCTTTCATGTCCATTATTTAAGTCACAGTCATCACAAACAGCATACACATCCTGTTTCCAAAAGCTGTCTGAAGAATTGCAGATTGTGGGCAATCGTTGTCTCCCACTGTAATATTAATATAATACAGAAAGTATCTACAGACACTGAAGATTGCTGCCACAGTCATGACAACAACTGCAATGACATAAAAAGATGGGAGGATTTGTTATGCCAGGAAAACAAACATACAGCCCAAGTATAATGTAGACATCACACTCTATAATCAGACCAGTAGGTATGTGACCTTTGCCCTGGTATAGATGGTATGTGGAATTCCACATACACAGGCATGTAGCCACAGTGCTGACTAATCCCTTGTATGCAACACAGCTGCTGAGTATGTGAAGGACAGTAACATCATAGGCCATAATACCTTTACAGTTCACAGCCTTCATCACACCAATAACTGAGTACAATGCATTCTTCTTCATGTACCTCAGTATGCATCTTCCAGTGATGTGTAACCGAAGAGTAGCACTTTTGCCAAAGTGAGCTGTCACCATCTTATTGACCACACCGAGGTATTCTTTTTATGGAATAAACATTACTGGCTGATGGTGTAGAAACCACATCAAGTTATTATAACAGATGCATGTGTGATACCTGTTCTGGTGAAGCACACATTGCATACATAGCTGTTTGACAACAATGGCATGGGTAGCATTCATGACAGTGTGGATTGTACCATATATAGATATACACACACACACAGCCAAACACAAACACACACACACACACACACACACACACACACACACACACACACACACACACACACACACACAATACATCACAAGATGGGTTGCAAACTGGCTAAGTGATAGAACCCACAGGGTCAGAGTTGCTGGCGCCATGTCAGACTCAAAGCCTGTCACAAGTGGTGTCCCTCAGGGCTCAGTCCTGGGCCCACTCCTGTTCGGCATCTACTTTTCTGAAGTACAAGCAAACACAGGGGGGTTATGGCTGACAAAGTTTGCAGATGACTGCAAACTGGGCGCCATAGTCGAGAACACATCTGACACAGATATCCTTCAGAAGGGTCTCACAGAAATGAATAACTGGTGCCAGAGCCATGGCCTAAAGTTAAACGCCAAGAAATGCATAGTCATACCCTTCGGGAAAAACAAGGTTACCCCTAGCTACCATATAGGTGGCAATCCACTGAGCACAGAAGAGGTTATCAGGGATCTGGGGACCCAGGTTGACAGTAACCTTTCGTTTGACACTCACGTTGCTAAAGTAGTTAGGAAGACCTTCTACATTGCCCACCTGATCATGAAGGGATTCACATCTAGATCAAGGGAGGTCATCGTCCCCCTGTACTCATCACTCATCAGACCAATGATTGAGTACAATGCCCCATTCAGAATGTATCTGACCCAACACCTGCAGCAGCTGGAAAGGCCCCATAAGTTCCTCACCAAAAGGATAAAGGGTCTCAAAAATATGTCTTATGCTGCCCGACTGAAAGAACTCCAGCTCTATTCAGTCGCTTACCGCTTCCTCAGAGGTGACCTGTGCCTGACATACAAGGCCATGTCAAACCCAGATTTGATGAACATGCTTCACCTCAAAAAATCTAGATCCCTCAGAACTACAAGGGCGGGAGACTTAAACCTTGACACGGTTATTAATAGGACGTGCTGGAGGGACAGATTCATCACCCAGAGACTCCCTATGCTGTGGAACAAAATCCCGGTACATGTGAGGCAGAGCACCTCGCTGGCCTTGTTCAAGAGAAATCTTGACCAATGGATGGGAGATCGCAGATATACCCCAGGGATTACCTCAGTGTCACTGCTTGACAGAGGCACAGCAAAATAATGGGCATAGTTTCCTTCAAACTAAAGGGGTGGCGAAAGCCACAAAACTCTGGGCTAGGCTTATAAATGCCCTTGGGCAGATAGCCTAGTATGAACCTATGAACCTATATATATATATATATATATATATATATATATATATATATATATATATATATATATATATATTTATATGATTTACTTCAGTAGACTGAAAGTTCACTTTCCCAGCTTACAGGAACCTGAAACAAAAAGGCCGACAACCACAAAACACCGACATTCCAGAACACTAACTTCCCACTCCAGGTAAGTAACCGCTTGGCCATCCAAAAAAATAGTAAAAAAAATAGCTTCATCCCCACCCTCTATGTGGGAGGTGTGTCTCCATACCCCCAAACTAAATAAACCAACTCCGAGATCGCAAAACCATGGGGGGTAAGGGGCAAAGTTTAACAGGGTGCTAAGCGGATACTTACCTGGAGTGGGAAGTCAGTGTTCTCGGATGTCAGTGTTCTACAGTTGTTGCCTTTTCTTCTCTGTTAACTGAAAATCAGGTAAGTGTAAGTGAACATTCGGCCTACTGAAGTAGCCCCATATATGTATGTATATATATATATATATATATATATATATATATATATATATATAAATATATATATGTATATATATATATATATATATATATATATATATATATATATATATATAATATGTAAATAAACAGATAGATACATATACCATGCACACCAGTCAACTAGCCTGTATTGATCATAATGTCACATACGGGTATAGCAGTGTCCCTCTTTACTAACACCTCCAGCAGATGTTACAGTGTCAGGTCAGTGTGGGTGATTACCCTCATAGAGTGCAGACATGTAATAATAGTTGTACAAGTGAGTTTGTGCAGAACCCATCTCTGATCACTCTTTGTGTCTTTTGGCTTTTCCCGGTTAGGGGTCGCCACAGTGGAACTCCAGTCCGCTAATGATTGGTAGTGGATTTTTACATACCAGGTTACCAGCCCTGATGCACAATCTTCAATGAAGGCCCACCCCATTCACGTATGCCTCCACACAGAAGACGCTCTAGCTGAGAATGAAACGGGACAACATCTTGCTATGAGGTGACAATGCTACCGCAGCACCACCACCACCGCAGTACTCTAAATCACAAATGTTATGTCACAGACATGGGATTACTGATTGTATTATTCTGATATTGTCCATTATTGTGCATAATTCTTTTAATGTTGTCTATGAGCCTTTACCTCTTTCCCACTTGCTGGAGACCTCTGCTGAGAATGCACTCATATTCAGTCAAATCAGTTTGCATAGCTTCATAAAATGCACCCTACTTCAATTGTTTGTCCTCTGCAGTGTTTTGTATTGAATAGGGATACACAGATGAATTGTAGGAATGAACACATGGAAAGAGGAAAGGTGAAATAACCTTATGTACAACAGCTGAGGGCATGTCAGTGGAAGATAATTAAAAGCAAAACCAGGCACATATCAATATGGTACAGAAGGGGCGACACAGTAAAAATTGTATTATGTGACTGTCACACAAGGTGACGTAACAATGGGGAAGATGTTTTTGTAAGATAAGCATCCTTACATGAGCAATGCAGAGGACATCTATTAGGAATCTGACATACAATTGCGGTAGGGTGCATATTGTGAAGTTGTGCAAACTGATTTGCCTGACTATTAGAGTAGTCTCAGCAGAGGTCTCCAACAAGTGGGACACAGGTAAAGTGCAGCGGTAGTGTTGTCACCTCAAAGCAAGAGGTTCTCCGATTTGATTCTCTGCTGGAGTGCCTTCTGTGCAGAGTCTGCATATTCTCCTTGCATTTGTGTTGGTTTTCGTTGGGTACTCCGGTTTCCTCCCACATTACAAAGACATGTTTCTATTGCATTTCTTCCTGGGCCTCTGCCGATAACTTGCTTTGTTCCAAGTCGGACTTTCCCGGTAAGCAAATGTTAAATTAATAAATAAATAAATAATACTAATATCACAGTTGGAGTCAATGATTGTCCACAATCTGAAGTCCTTCAGACAGCTGTTTAGGCACAGGATGTCTTTGTCATCTCTGATGTCCATCACTTAAATAACAGACAGGAAAGGGCCTAATAGACAGTCCTGGTGTGCAGATCTAATCACTGGACTTGAGATATAGATCACTTCACACGTCAGTATATTTAGATGCCATGTATGTGATACAGTTGTCTACTCACTTGATGATATAGCTGTATATGTGAGCATCTGACAATTTTGAGTTAATGCCTCAGTGTGGATTTGTGTCAAATGCCTTGAGCTTGTCAAGTTCAAAAGGATGTTAGTGTTGTCATCATGCATTCCCTCAATGACCTTTTTAAGGACATCTAACAGATGTAACAGACATCATGTAGCATTAACAACTCACACAGATCTGTAGCACACAGCTGGGATATCAATAGTGTCTATTTGGGAAAGGTCCCTGATGGCATATTGGCCTACCTCACAGATGAGAAGAGTCAGGATGTGTGTATTCATTCATGAATTGGGTGCTGTCTCACCACCAACTTAGATGATGCATGTTGATGTATTCCCTTCTACAGGAACACAGTCTGTGTGGGGGGTCTGTTGAAGTGTGTATTCAACCATGTAAGGAAGGTGTATGTGATGGGCCACATGATAGGTGATCTGTGATGTTGTCACATCCCACTGATTCTATGTGATAGGCCAGGATGAAGGTAAGCCAATGAATACTGGCTATCCTCAACTTGTCTAGGGTTTGAACACAATCTCCCACACAGGTATCATTGAGAAACTCTCTCAGCTGGGAATTAAAACTTATGTTACTTAATGGGTAACCAATTGGCTCACTGACAGAACACATACTGTGAAAACTTGTGAATCAGTCTGTACCAGTAGAGCTTTCACCACTGTTGTACCCCAGGAATCTGTGCTTGACCTTTTACTGTTTGGAATCTATTTTTTGACAGTTCAGGCTAAAGTATATAACCTTTCAATTACTTGCTTATTCTTGTATACTGGGTGCAATCATTGAGTTCACCTACAATGATAACATACTACAGGAGAGGCTAACACAGACAAATAATTGGTGACACAGCCAGACAGTCTACAAATAAATGCAAAAATGTGTCTTTATTTTTGCCTCCTGAAAAGTAGAATTCCTTGCTCATTGCAGCATTGACAAAAGTCCTGCTATTTGAAACCAAGTGATGCAAGCAATGGGAACACATGTACATAGCAATCTGAACTTCAACCACCAAGTGTCCACACTGGTATTGAAAGCTTATATTGTGCACATCATATTTCACACCATCATATGCCAATCTCTGGAGTATATTACAGCACTATAATTGAAATCAGAACACTAATATAGAGTATAATTCTCTCTTTTGCATATACATCACCAGACACATGCAGCAGCTGGAGAGACCACAGGTGTTATTGACCAAGAAAACAAGATGCCTACAAACCATGCCATGATGTATGTAGGTAGACTGAAATCCATTTCACTGCAATCTGTATCATATATTACGAGGTGACTTCTGTCTGGCCGCCAGGCTAGTCTTTGATCCTGCCCTAGTGGGAACAGTGCACATCCATAAATCAGATATAGCTGATGGCATCAGCCGTGTCTGGTGAGGAGAATATGGCAATAACAGTGTAAAAGGCACTTTGTAATGTCAAGCAAGTGCACACACAATCATACACACACACACACACACACACACACACACACACACACACACACACACACACACACACACACACACACACAGTTAACTGCAGTGAGAACATAAACCCTACCTAAGCACACAGCCTCAGTACTTTACACAAGTGCCATGGCACCAAGTATGATTTTTACAAGGCTGCAGGGCAACTTATAGTGGATGACATCAGCAGAGCATGTTGGAAGAAAGTTGTTGGAAGACCTGCATTGGTTCATAGCTTCATAGGTTCATAGGGGATTTACTAGACTAATGGTCCTAGGGCATTTCCAAGCTTAGCCATGTAAAAACACAAGTACCCTTATTGAGCATAGTTAGAAGTTGATTATCAGAGTGATTCTGTGATCCACACCAAATTCTTCTGTCCATGAAGGATATAGATGCCACTCCCAGGAGTAAATTTACAATCATCCATCCAGTCATCAAGGTTGCACTTGAATAGGGTCATTGAGTAGCACTGCTTCACATAAAGTATGAGCCTATTAGAGAGGACTGGCAATCGCTGGGAGATATATCTGTCTTGCCAGCATGTTCTGTTTATGTCACAGGCTGGGATGAGATCCCAGGAGCAAGTTATTCTTGTCCCATTTGATTTTCAGATGCCCAGCATTTCCTGTAGGACAGGGTCTGAGACAGATTTGTATGCCGGTCATATAGGTCACCTCTCAGCAGCCTGCATGATACTAAGTACAGTGACAAGTCTTTCAGTCTATCCATGTATGTCATGTTTTGGATGCCCTGGATTCTCTTGGTCACAATCATCTGTGGTTTCTCCAGCTGCTGCAGGTGTCTGGTGAGGTATGTACAGCAGGAAGCATTGTACATAATTAGCGGTCTGATTAGGGTCAAATAAAGTGGAGGTGTTGGATGTTTTCCCTTATTTATGAGGCACGCAATGTAGAATTTGTGTCTCACTACTTTGGACACATAGTGATTGAAGTATAGATTGCTATCAACATTTGTTCCCAAGTCTTTTGACACTGTGTTTGAGCTTAGAGGAGTGCTATGTATATCATAATTAGCATGGGTACTTCATTGCCAAAGGAAACAATGAGACATTTTTGCTTTAAGGTTCATTATGTGAGTTTGGCATCAATCATTTCTCTGTGTCAGCCCTTTCTGTAATATGTTAAGATAATTGTGGGACTCTATATGAGTGCGCCCAGTTGACAGTCATCTGCAAGCTTGATAAGCCATAGGCCATCTACCTTTGCCAGGACGTCAGAGCAATAGTTTCCAAACAGTTGTGGGCCCAGCACAGATCCTTGTGGTATTATATTGGTAAGTGGTCTAATGATGGAGGTGCAGTCCCCAACTTTGACAGTGGGCATTCTGTCTGTGAGCCAGTTGGCTATCCATCAAGTAATGTATGGGTTAATACCCAGATGGCAGATTTTCTCTATGATACCTGAATGGGGAATAGTGTCAAAGGCCTTGGATAAATCAACATTAGGTAGCATGTCCTGTTATCCATCACCAGGTCTGTGGAGGCACTATCAAAGAAATCCACTTGGTTTAATAAGCAAGATCTGTCCTTGACAAAACCAAAATGGGTCAAGTCAAGTAGGTTTTAGGTCACCTATGTCCCTGTGGATAAGGTCCATGATGATTCCTTTCATACTCTTGTAGATAAAGCGGTTTCAGCTTATGGGTCAATAGTTCTAGCTCTGCATGTTACCAGATTGATGTGCATTGCAATCACACAACATTTAATAATTAATTTATGTACTGTCATTGATATATGTGCGAAAAATATACTGAGACACCAGGTTTGCAGTGCTTGGGTGGAGGCAACACATGGCTGTATTGTAAATATGTAACACATTGTTAGATAGGGCTTTCAATTTGTTATGTTTCTACATGTAGTTTCATTTCATAGGCAGAGAATGGACAGTAAACAGCAGTAATACATAATAAAATGTACTTTTCCATAGAGGGGTAAGCAGCTGGTTTGTGCTATGGTTGGCAAATTAGTTGTGCATGCGAGATACACATTTCTGATACTATTTCTGTTTGCACATAGTTAAGTAGTGCGCAAATGCGAGCTGCATTGCTGAAGTCTGAGAGTTAGTACTGAGTCTATGAAACACACCTGCTGCTTAACTGACCCTGTGGCAGCAAGTGTAAATGCACTAACACATTTCTTTTTGAACCCAGATAATACGAGGTTCAGATCCAGATGTAAATAATACTTCATATACTTTTAAATAAACATTGATAATAATACAATGACATGAATTATTTATAGTACATGTGTTGATGTGTGTTGACATAGTGCAGCAGGGTGAAGTGGCATTGCCAGTATGTAACCACAGCATTTTGTTGCTGCTCACCATCACTGCCCATTTGTGCACAATGTGCACCTCCACGCAAACATAAAGGGCAAAACCTGAAGGGATCCATTACTTTTTCTGCTACTTATGTGTGTTGTGAGTGATTCTGTTTTTTGACCAGATTATAGGTGTTAAAATGGGGTAGATAGGAAAGTGGTCAAATTTGGAGCACAAAGGGGGAAGAAAAAAGGGAAAGCAATACAGGAATGTGCAGAAGAGAGGAAAGAAATAAACATAGCTATCCATTTCTTCAACAGTTAAAAACTGATCATATCTGCAGAATATCAGCTGAATTTGGACTGTCACCTTCAGAGAGAGAGGTGACAGAAACATAATCATATTGTATAGCCAATTGGACTGAATCAAGTTTGGCATGTTTGTGAAATGCAGAGCTATGTATGGGATGATTTTTTTTTGTGGGACAGGCACCCTTTCTTAATGCAGTAAGTGAGGACTTCTGTGTAAGTGCTGTAGGTAAGTTTGGGTCGGGTAAGCTGGGTAGGTGAGGAAGCAAATGCAAGCAAATATGTCAAACAAGAAAAGAGACAGGGATGGTGAGGGACACAAAAGGTTTGAGAACAACATGATTGTAGTGAGGGAGGAGACAAACAGAACCATGCCGATCAAGCTTGGAGAGAGTGAGAATATCATCCTCACCCACTGGACTGATAGCACTGTCCTATTACTCTGTTGGCAGCTGGAGTGTTAAGGTATTTTCCTCCTGCAGACCATGGGGGAGTGCAGACTCTCCATCTGCCATAGGCATAAACTAATGACATGGTTCTCAACCCTATGCACAAACACTGACATCTCCCAGCAGATGATGAAATCACCACCTCTGCCACTGGTTTCAGAGGGAATCACTGCACCAGCTTGATGCTGGGTTGTCTCCCAGATGTGCTGGGCATTGGTGCTGGAGCCAGTGAAGCCAGGGCAGGCTGAACCACTAGGACTGGCCTAACTCTTTGTGTTTTGTAGCATTTAGTGATAATACACATGGTTGACATGGATACATTTTGATGACACATAATAGAAAATAAAATAGAGAGATAAGTGTTGGGGTGAGAGAAAAAAGAGATAAAACTAGTACCATCATATGTCATATACAAAGCATTAACACAATTATACAAGTCTTTTTTCTGAAGTATTATATTTAAGTATACATCCCAACAGATGCACACTACACTACAGATTGCTGAAAGTAATCCTTGAAATGTGTGTATATTGCACACATGTGTGTTCCAGTTATACAGATTACAGGTAACAGCATGGCATTTGTGCTACTGGTATAGAGTTTTTAATTTAATGTAAATATTATTAAAGAAATGCAGTATTGTATAGTTGTGATTCATGGTATTTGATCCCAGAACCTCTGACTACAGTCTAATATTTGACTCCTACAGTTGGTTTGTGCTACAGACTAATGCAGGCATACTTGCTTTTACAGCTGGGATATGCATGTTCAATCAATTTGATACAACTGTATAAAAACCCCAAAAAGCTATCATTAACTTTTAAACCTACAATAACACTTTTCTTGTGTGGCATGCATACAACTTGCTTCCCTCAATCTCTTCATTTGAGCAACATGAGCTTGTCTATTGAAATCATGTACTTCAGCAGCTGGGGGAAAGCATAAAAGAACAGAAGAGCATTATGCATTCCAGTCTGTCCTATATTTAGCTTTCTAAGTCTTACAAGTACTCTCTTACTGTCATACTTACACAACTGTGGGATGTCTGTAGTCTCAAATTAATTCAACCAATAAATGAAGGTATCCCTATGTTGCTTATGTAGGTCAATTAAATGATGCCTACACTGTTCTCCACTGTGTGGGATGGCAGTGGCACTGGATACATCCTGAGCCAAATTATTCCATGCCTCAGACTTGCACTGGGAGCCAGAACTATCCCACTGTAGAAGCCTTTGGCTATGGCACAATACCAGGAGTCCAACAAATATCCTGGACTTTTGGACACCCCACCTCTGTGCCCTAAACTTGGCACCTTCCTTTCTAATGCCTGCCATGTCTATGATCCAAACTAGAGCAATGGAAACTGATGCTTTTCCACAAATTCCAGTTATCACTTTTGCTGATAGTGTGCAAACCCAAGCAATGATGCCAACCACATTTGTACAATGTTAAGTGGAGAACAGAAGTACCAAACAGTGAGAAATTAAATAATTGAAATTGAAAGGTTAATCTGACACTTGGCCTTAGTTTGAGGGTTGGAAATTGTTAGTTAACTGTTAGGTGAGTTAAGTTTGCAGACATGTACTGGAAGTATAAATGTAATGACCTGACACATTTATTTTTGCCTTTATACACTGATAAAATTAATTTTTACTCTGTGGGATTCAAGACTAGGCACAAGGCAGAAATCATTTTCTTCCAAAGTCTTTATTTTCTGTCTTTACCACAGAAGAAATGCTGCTCAGACATAGTCAGGAATCATACATAAATACAGATGACAGTTTGAGATGTTACACATGTATGTGTGTGACCTGACAGGGTTATGGGATATAGATCCAGTTGTGCACGTGTCTTATGTAATTATGAAGTCCATGTAAGTCCAGATAGCAGAATTATTCTTATAGAAATATAGTAGACTGTATACCCTCGTCATATATCTGAAAACACAATAATGGTGTCTCATCCTTCATACATATATTTCATATAAGCTCCACTATCTAAAGTGTTACAAGTGAGAGTGAATATAATGTGAAGTGGAACAACAGTAAAAGTGTATGCAGTATCCTGTATCAGAACCCCCCCAAGACCATGTGTATGGCAGTACTACACTTACACCTGTTGCCACAAGAATGTTGAAATAATGCTTCTCTATTTTTCAGTTCATTTCTATAAGCTGCACTGTCACAGCAGTAAAAATAGGTTGCACTAGAACCCAGGACCATCTGTACACCTGCTGCCATAGGGCAAGTTATATTACATTTCCTAATAATTCTTAAGCTCTCTGTGTTAACTGCCTTGGAATGCCCCTTAGCATGTTTACATGGTGCCCAACAGAATTAATTGATTGTATCCAGTTTCTATTATTGGCTGTCTGAGTCCTGTCTGTAAGTAGCTGCAGCTGTTGGGGAACCTTGCTGATTGGCACACAATGGCACTAAGAGAAGTTGCATGATGGAAAACAGAAACTGCAACAGCATATTGTTTTGACCTTCGCTGTTTTACAGACACCCTGTTTGCAGGTGTTCTGCAGGTATTCTGTCTGCTTCTTGGGTGGGCCACTAGTCCAAGTTTGTGCACTGCTGTGCTTTGCGCAAATGAGATAAGCACAGGCAAACTTGACATTCATTTTTCATTTCCCTTGTTTGCGCTAAGCCATGCATTGTGTAAACACTGACCCCCCCCAAAAAAAATTTTAAAAAATGATAATAAAAAGAAAAAAAAGGAAAAATAATTGAAATGAGGAATGTGACATGAATACTACAAAATGTTAGTGCACATGAAATATTTATACATAGGTCTGGATTAGATCTTTCACTCCAATGAAACTTCAGAACAGAGTAAGGGTGTCTTATCCCTCTTTCCCACACCAATGCCTTTGCAACAAGGAACTGAAATCATTCTGCATGCAACCAACTGCAATGTCATCAACAGTAGTATGAAACTATATAACAGTTATTTGTACATTTATTAATTTTTGATGCAATGCACTGAATGATCACATGACCAGTTATGACTATTGCTTGCAAATATGCACCTCTGTCCTACTACTCTGTGTTTGTTGCTCATTCTTCTCTTATTTGACCGATAATGTGAGACATGCAGTCTGTAAGCCATTCTATATTATTGTCCTTAAAATGTGTGAATATATTAGATGGAAATAATATAATATTAAGTTGCCAACAAATGAAGGGGGAGATTGGATGTTAATGAACAGAACCTGTGAATTGTGTGCTGCTTACTTAAATTTTGAACCATGACAAAATTACATCTAACACTTTGTAGGTCTTACCTGACAAACTCACTGGATGTAGGGCAGTCTGCATTGCTGATGTGTTTTCCTTTTCCCTGTCAGTAATCATTCACAGTTGAAATCCTTTAGAGAAAAACACTGAGGGAGTGTCTGCACTATGTTTACATCTGAAACACAGATCCAAGTATTTGGGATTCAGCAATTCTAATGAGTTCACACCTGATTTGCATCTTCACCATGCTGAAAGTCCTGAATCTACACCATGAAAAGGCAACTATGAAGCTACGAAAACTGAAGGTGAGGAGACTTGTTTATGTGGAAAACACAGAAAAGAGGCTATTATTTTAGGATATATCTACATAGAAGATTATTGAACTGGAGAAGGTATGCTTATGCTTGCATTTTGTCAGCTATATACTGCATATGCTGAAATATAATTAACAATAATCTGTTTAATTGTTTTATACATACATATAGACATATTAATTAGCAAAGACTATATTGTTATCTGTATGTATTAGTTAGAAATGTACTGATGACATGGACCTGTTTGTCAGTGCATTTGACAGGTATACATGATTGGCAATACCTTAAAATGGATTGTTCTGTGTTAAATCTGTAGACATGTTTCAGGGACAGTTCATTTAATAGCACATTTAGCATTTTAAAGATGGTTTGTTAGAAACGTGTCATTTACCTGTTATTTTGGGGGTAGGGGAGCAAAGCTGCATCTCTGTTATGGGTATATTGCTATACTTACTATCCTTTTTTTGCATCCAGTCTGTTGTCTATATTTCAAATCTCTAGACTTTTTTATGTTTCTCCAGTAGATAATACTGAAATGCTACCTTTTTTCTGTTTTATCTGGGAAGAGTTATTTTGTAGTTATGTGATACTTCTGTGTATTATCCTTCTGTTGTCTTTTAGGACACCTAGAACTATGGAATGCAGGCATCTCAATCTCTGAAAACCACCCTTCACTGACCCTGACAATCAGGTCATTTTGGAAGCTTTTTGGTGACATGGTGAATTTCTGCTTGACAGTGGACATGGAGATATGTCAGTCAGAATACAGATTTGGCAGCACATAGCTGTAGACATGAATTCAGTAGGTGGACACAGCAGGATATATGATCAGGTCTACCATAGGGTCACTGACATGATCTCATCTGCACAGAAGAGAGCAGCTGCAGTAGCCCATGATCGGATGGGTACCAGGGGGGCCTGCTACAGAGTCAGCACTGACAGCAAATGAAAAGCTCCAGTCCCACTGAGGATAGTGCTCATAACCATCCTGGGCATGTGCAGTCATCACTAAATGCAATTGTTGGTACTGACTAGCATTTCTATGGTATTACATTGGTATGAAATGGCTAGGCTTAAAATGGCCTCTAGGTCGATAGCCTAGTAATCTCCTTTGCTCCTATGATCCATTGTCAGGGATCCAGACAGCTCTCAAGAAAGAGCAGAACAGCATATCCTTGACTTTGGTGCTACAGTTTCAGGGCAGTAAACATGTTCCAGGAGAAGCTTCTAGGTAGGCTTTTCTATCTCAATTGTTAAATAATGTTTAGTAAAACAATTTAAATTAATACAATAGTTCTGTTTTACAAGAAATTTTTTGGGGGGAGGAAGGAATGAAGATTGCTACAGTTAACAACACATTCTGATTGATTACATATGGGCTTAGGTTGGACTTGTCATCCAAGTTCTTGTTGAAAGTCTAGTGAAAGGACGTATAAAGGGGAAAAGTATTACCCCCTGTGTTACTGTTATTTGTAGTAATGTCTTTATATTTTCCTTAACTTCTTCCAGGACCATCTGGCATAGAGAGCATATCATCATCTGCACATTGTAAGCTAAATATTTTATGTCAGTACTGATGAGCAGTTCAAAAAATATTTTACTGTGTGATCTTGATGTCAGGACTGTTGTGTGCATTGCTGTACTGTCTAATAATGTCACCACTGTTATTTTGTTAGCATATATTGGACTGTAGTAGTTTTGGTATTAATTGTCCCCTGCGTTTGTTGCTTATTATCACAGGTGATCTTGACAGTGACTTCCACCACCTGATGTCACAGTTTCAGCAGATGCTGATGATGATGGTGGCGAAACATAGGCACAGTTGGGGGTGCAGAGGTTGAATCTGACACTAAGGATAACATACAGCCATCCCCTGAAATTCCATCAAACACAGCCAGAAGGCCTATGTCTATCCATTCCAGTCAGCCCTCAGATATCAGACAGGTGGAGGGTGGGACAATCAATCAGGGAAATGTGATTACTATGGTTTCTGTGCAGGTAAAGTGCCATATAGGAGAGTTGTTAGGGGTGTTTGGAGGAGACCTGCTGTCCATCCTCCACCTGAACCACTTGTCCCTTCCCGCATCACTCAGCATATGCTTAGAGCCATCATGGAGGCACAGGCACATTCCCATATGTCCTCCAGAGAAATGCTTAGGGTTATAGTTGAAGCATAGGCTGACATGAGTGACTGTCTCCACCTTGTTGCTGATTCAATGGATTGGATGAATGACACATTAGTGCAGGCAGTGTCTGTGATAGAACATCTGCTGGGAGGGTGATGGCATCCTTGTGAGTGTAGGTCAGCCACATTATCAGCTGTTAGCCAATGTGGCTGTGCCTGATAATGCTCCCATACTGGCAGTACTTCCACTGCTCCATCATTTTTTGAGCTGTCCACACCTAGACATGGCAGGCCATGGAGTCATGGCCCTGAGCGTCCTCATGAGGGGAACTTGTCCAGCAGACATCAGTCACATTCAGCTAGCAACAGTGCATCTGACCATGTGCATGGACATGGCAGTGCAACTCCTTATCAGAGCCAGTTCTCGTGGTCGGATATGACAACAATGAACTGCCACCTCTACCATGCATGACTTACACTTGCCTAACATACCAAGATGTAGAGCTATCACAGAGCTTCACTGTGTTCATGCAGACACTCACACACCAATGTCACCTGGAGGACCCATACACACACAAAACAGTTACGTGATTCAGCAATGAAGCTTAAAACTCATTGTGTCTCACTGGTCATTTGTTGGTTTATCCAAATGCCTGCCTGCTTTTTTTCTTACTCACATACTCACCAACCATTTGGTCAGCCTATGCTTCCTGCTTCCCCACACAACACCCTGTGCAAGTGATGATAACTGTACCATATCCCTGTTTTGTATCTTTTGGATTCAAGGATACATAAACTTTGTGGCTGATGCACAGGGTGCATAGCTATCTTAATGCTTAGTATATCTGCATTTGAGATGTTGCATTGGTAATTGTACCTTTCACTTATATTGGTCTTAGAAACTAAGACAGTTGATAAAAATTTTTCCTTTCTTATTTTTAATGATCTTGTGAAGGTTGTGAAGTCTGAAACTGAAATGTATGTCATTACTTTCTAACTTCTCCCTTTAATGATTTTCCAGTATAAATGTATTATACTAAACTGTGGACATGCAAAGACTATCACTACTTTTGAGAGGCATGACTGTGTTAATCTTTGACGCCAGAGGCCTACTACTTAATAATGGACATATATAAGTCAGATAAGTCTCTGCTGTCACATATTAAGGTCAATTTTATACAAATCTCCCACATTTTACTTGCTTATATTACCAAATAACAACATGCCATATGTCATATGTCAGTCATTCATATTATTACACAATACATTCCAGGTTGAAAACTTACCTAGTAAATCCAGCAGTTGCAACAGTTTTAGTTCAGGGCTGACTCTGTCTGATGATAGCAGTACACAGCCAATACATGGGTAGGTAAAGGTGTGCATAGGAGGAACGTTTTAGGCCCTTAGGTGGTAAGTGAGTGCACTATGCATTTTCTATTAGCCAATGCAAGGGCATATTGAGAATGCCTAAGTATGCCTACACCCACAGCAGCTGCTGCTTCCCCTTCTGACTCTTCTCCTACACGTGGCTGTAGTGATCTCACCATTGGTGGTGGGATATGTGCCCCTTCCCTTTGTTGATTCTGCTGAAGCTGTTTTCTAATATGATGCTGTGTAACATGGCACATACTGTGAATATTTCAGTACATGTCTGTGGATTGTACTGCAGGGCTCCTCCAGATGTATCAAGGCACCAGAACCAGAACTTCAGTAGCCCAAACACATGCTCTTTCTGGTTTGAGTGTGTGTCTCACTATGACATTCTTCAGCAGTTGTTTGTGGATTTGTGATGGGTGTCATCAGCCATAGTTCCAGTGCATAACCTGCATCCCCCAGTGAATGACCCTGTGGGATATCCCCCCAGTGAACATTTGATACAGTTGGGAGGTGTGCCAAATATGTGAGTTGTGGTAACTGCCCTAGCTGCCAGCACATGTATTCAAGATGATTCCCTTGGCATTACACACGTGACTTGGCAGTTAATAGAGTGGAAGCTCTTCTTATTAATGTAGAGCCTTCCTGTTCCCCAGGCGGTGCTTTAATTTCTACATGTGTGAATCTATGGCACCCAGTATTTCAGTGTTGTGCTACAGGGTAGAAATCCTGCATATTTCTGGTCCTATCCTCAGGACTACATGGAAAATATATGTGGTCACTAATATGTTAGAACATAGCAGTTCACAGGTTCATAGGTTCATAGGTTTATACTAGGCTATCTGCCCTAAGGCATTTTTGTAAGCCTAGCCCAAAGTTTTGTGGCTTACGCCACCCATTATGTTAAAAAATACTGTGCCCATTAGTTTGTTGTGCCTCTGTCCAGCAGTGACACAGAGATGATTCCCGGGGTAAACCTACGATCTCCCATCCACCGGTCAAGATTTCTCTTGAACAGAGCCAGCAAGGTGCTCTGCCTCACATGGACCGGGATTTTATTCCACAGCATAGGGAGTCTCTGGGTGACAAATCTATCCCTCCAGCATGTCCTATTTATATCCGTGCTAAGGTTTAAGTCGCTTGCTCAGTGGATCTGGTAGATTTGGATTTTTTGAGGTGGAGCATGTCCATTAATTCCGGGCTGGACATGGCCTTGTATGTCAGGCACAGGTCACCTCTGAGCAGGCGGTATGCGACTGAATAGAGCTGGAGTTTCTTCAGTCTGGCAGCATATGACAGATTTTGGAGTCCCTTTATCCTTTTGGTGAGGAACCTTTGGGGTCTCTCCAATTGCTGCAGGTGTCGGGTGAGATACATCCCGAATGGGGCATTGTACTCGATCATTGGTCTGATAAGTGAAGAGTACAGGGGAACAATGACCTCACTTGATCTGGATATGAATCCCTTCATGATCAGGTGGGCAATGTAGAAGGTCTTTCTAACCACTTTAGCAATGTGAGTGTCAAAAGAAAGGCCACTGTCAACCTGGGTCCCCAGGTCCCTGATAACCTCTTCTGTGCTTAATGGATTGCCACCTATATGGCAGCTTGGGGTTAACTTGTTTTTCCCGAAGGGTATGACTATACATTTTTTGGCATTTAACTTCAGGCCATGGCTCTGGCACCAGTTATCAGTTTCTGTGAGACCCCTCTGAAGGATATCCGTGTCAGATGTACTTTCTACTATGGCGCCCAGTTTGCAGTCATCTGCAAACTTTGTCAGCCATAGTCCTCCTATGTTTGCCTGTACTTCTGAGAAGTAGATGCCGAACAACAGGGGGCCAAGGACTGAGCCCTGTGGGACACCACTTGAGACCGGCTTGGAGTCTGACATGGCGCCAGCAACTCTAACCTTGTGGGTTCTGTCCTTTAGCCAGTTTGCAACCCATCTTGTGACATATGGGTTTACATTTAAGCTGGTAAGTTTCTCTATAATACCCGAGTGGGGTATTGTGTCGAAAGCTTTTGCAAGGTCAAGGTAGGCTGTATGGACTGCCTTTCCTCATCAATGGCCTTGGTGACTGTTTCGAAGAAGTCGACCAAGTTCAAAAGGCATGATCTGCCCTTGACAAAGCCAAACTGGGTCGGGTCCAATGTCTGCAAGTCCCCTATGTCTTTGTTTATGAGTTCCATTATGATCCTCTCCATAGCTTTGCAGACCAGGCTTGTTAAGCTTATGGGGCGGTAATTACCAGGGTCCGTAGAGGCACCGCCTTTGTGGAGTGGGACCACAGTTGCCATATGCCACTCCTTGGGCACGTATCCTGTGGTAAGGCTAAGATTAAACAGCTGCCTTATATGTGGGTTTAGTTCCTCGTTGAGTTCATGTAGCACACAGCTGGGAACACCATCCGGTCCCATTGATGCTGTGTGTTTAGCTTTAGAGAGAGAGCAGCTTTCACCTGCGCATTTGAGATGTCTGGGAGGCTACACTCCACTGGGATAGTTATCTCTCCTTTTGGGGGGGAGAGGGGGGTGAAGTTTGCACTGAACCTGTCTGCCAGTATGTTGGCAATGTCTGTGGGTTCAGTGATTTTTGTATCATTTTGGACGAATTCTGCACATATCTGGGAGTTTCCACCCAGGTTTCTAACATAGCTGAAGAAGGCCTTATGATTGTCTTTTGAATCTATTGCAATTTTAGGAACTGATGGAGGATCCTGAATGCAACATGTCCCCTGTTAGTATCTGAAAGGTACCTGTAGCTGGAATTCTAAGTGCTACATATACAATTGTCTCCACTGGGATGGGTTCTCCTTGGTTTGCCCTAGCACTGAGTTGAGGATGACAGATTGCAGAGTTCCTGTAATGCATCTCTGTCCACCCTGTAGTGCTCTACAATATCCACATCATGTAAATTGTGATAACTCTAATACTCTTCTCCTTCTTGGCCATTGTCTGTTAGCAGCAGCAGCAACAGCATACTCTTCAGCATGTTGCACATACAACCAAGAACACTGGTGCTCCAGAAAACCAAGCCAAGGAAATAACGTAAAATAGTTTATTCAACGTTTTGTCCGGTAGACTTCTTCAGAATAAAATTATCTACAAAACCACAACTATTTATACTAAGACATTCATTAACAACCAATTACAATTCAATTATATAATTGATTAATTCATTCATTATCTACTTAGTTAAAAATATTTAAAAACAATAAAAAAATAACACTATAACTTTAATATTAACAACTTATTTATATACTTTACATTTTCAGTTTATTGTTGACCAAAAAAAATGTAATATTTATCATATCATTAAGGCCTGGCGAAACATCTGCTCCCAGCTTTAATTGCCACAGAGTTTCCTTTCTTTCCACCTTATTTTTCATACTACCTCCCCTTAAATTACCTTTGACATGTTCTAAAATCAAACACATTAATTTTTTTTTTATATAATGTACATTTCACTGTGTGCCTGTAAAGGGCATTATTGATGTCTTTAGTCTTTATAGCATAACAATGTTGCTTTATGCATTTACTAAGGCTTCTTGTGGTCATACCTATATAATAAGCAGCACAGCCTGAACATAAAACAACATATACCACATTATTAGTCATACCATTATATCTTCCTTCAATACTTATAATTTTATAATAGTTTACCGTATATGCTGTTTTCTTGCATGCCTCATTGAACAAAATAGGAAAAAAAAATGTAAAAAGTATGCTGTTGTTATTGTCCACTGCTAATGATTTAGTTAATATAATGTCATCAGTCATAATTTCAGAGACAGCTAAGATAATTGTTTTGTGCTGAACAGTAAAGACATGGGGCACATTCATTTTATATCTGATAATAACAATGTTCATCATATTTCTTTGCTTCTATTTAGTCTTAAGTGAATAAGTTGCCCAGTCTCAGCTAGTGCAGTTTAGCCATGACTTACATCACTTGGAAATATGAAGATAAAGGCAAAACAGACATGACATGGAAGCAGTGAGGACCAAAAATAAATAAATAAAAAAATAAAAAAAATAATGAAAAATGGAATTTGTTAACTGTTAATTTTTATTTTTATTTCTTATTTATGTTATGCATTTGTCAATGATGAAAACCCACAGGACAATATGCCCTTTTATTAGGAGTGACCACTTAGCACTTGCATGTTAAGTATCTCACTCAGAGCCACACAGCAGGCAAATTTAGGTTGAAGAACTCAAAGCTTAGACTATCGGATGATGTTTGGTGGCAGATCATAACCTTTAACATCTGCCCATTACTGCCAGATGCTGGGTAATAAAATGGTGCAATGCATAAAATATCTCTGTGAGCTGCAATACTTCTGCACAAGTACACTACACCACAGATGACAGCAATATCTGTATTTCAGTAGGGTAATGAGTTAATCCACTCATAATGAGTGGCACAGCATTAGAAACAAGACCACCAATATGCTACACATTAATCAAAGAAAGCATCAAAAAACAAACTTTTAACATAAAGGCAAGCAGTCTACTCAGAAAAATTACCATGTGCTGTAACAAACACAGGAAAAAAAAACTGTCTCATTACCACATATTATATACATGCATGGCAGGTGGTGATCAGCTATTTTTAAAGGTGAACATTCTGCATTTATACCCATGTAGCAGCAAAACTGATGATTCTAGGCAAGCTATAAAGCCAACCCGCCTGAGACATTAAAGGCTCTGTGCTAATACCAGCTGGATAAAGTTATACTGGACACCATGTATGATAAGGGCCATATGAACCACATTCTAAACAGAGTATGTGTGATGAACCCAACTTAAACCCAGGGCAGTAACTAAGGAGCATCAGTCCTCACCACTGTCTCCAGTAAGGCAGTGTGACTGAAAGAAGGGATAGAACAAACAATTTTCCCTAATGGTACACTGGAAACAGGCTCTAAACCTGGGAATGAACTATTTGCTTCAGTCCAGATCCCCAAATGAGTCATCATAGTACCCACTGGAGAGCACTGTGTCCCATTTTAGGTACTTGACTCACTCACTCTTAAATATTTGATAATCACACATACAAACACTCTTGGGAAAGACTGGCACAGATTTACCTCCTATGTCCTCTTTCCCATATTACACGGTAATGCTGCCACCAGTCTAAATATCACAATATCCTTCAAAAGGGGTGTTCAGTTATACTAAGTAAACTAAATCTTGATATGTAAGGCTATTTGGAGTGGCCCTGGTGTTATCACAATAAGCATGAACACTCTTAGGTTGCTAAAGGTACTTTCTAAAAAAACAGTCACAATACTGGGTAGTACAATATTTAATAAATAAAAATGATTTAAAACACATATACACCGAATAACTGATTTCAATAAACCACAGAGTTTCACACACAAGAATTACAAAAATAACACAGTAGGATAGGGTTCACACTGATTGAACAAAAACTCTAACTGTAGATCCCTAACTGTCTAAAGATTAATTGTCCATGTCTAATCTAATTAACTCAGCAAGCCAAGATGATACTGTTACTTCTGCACGAAGAATATAAGTTCACTCTTCAGACTGTTTTCTGGTCTTCAGCGACTGGAATAGCAAATCCTATTATTTCTGCTGAACAGCTCTGAAAAACTCTGAGCGATAAATGCTGAGCTAGAAAACAGCCACTGTCTACTGAACTCAACTGAACAACTGCTTCAACTCAACCACACTCAACTTTAACTAACATGGAACCTGCTTTTTATAGCAGAATCTTTTACATGTCACAGAAAGCTGTTATGAGAATTCTACTTTCTCATGTCAGACTTTTGAAAAGTAAATGAAAACAGCTGCTGTGGAGATTCCATTCCTTTTAGATCTGGCATATGATAACATCACTCTAGGTCAGCTGACTGACACAATCTGCATTCAGAATTCTTTCTAAAAGACATGTACATTTGGTCAGCCAGAAGAACACTATTTGATTCAAGCATCTCACACAAACCAAAGAAACAATCAAAAAACATAAACTTATTTACAAAATTATTGCAAGTCATGCTGGCATTTATAACACAGGGTCATTTATAATTATCTACAAGTGCTTACAAAACTGCACCAGACATACTAGCACGCATAACAGTATCTGATATCATCACATTTCTCCCCCTTTAAAGACTCAAGCTATATTTTCAAGTGACCCTAGAAAATCATTGCTTGAGAAGAATGGGGCTAACTGAAAATATATCAACCAATAACATGTCTTGAGAATACATCTGCAATAGCATTGCTAAAATCTGGACTGGCTAAAGCAGGGGGTATTATCTCATGTTCTGGCCATCCCTGAGGGGTTCT
Organism: Protopterus annectens; assembly: GCF_019279795.1. Lineage (NCBI taxonomy): Eukaryota > Metazoa > Chordata > Ceratodontiformes > Protopteridae > Protopterus > Protopterus annectens. The sequence continues at coordinate 975,734,062 of NC_056731.1, forward strand.
CTCTCTGTACAGTACCTCTTTGTTACTGATAAAAGGAATGCCACAGACTATGGCTAGAGGTACCAGATAGCAGGCTGTGGGCTCTGCTAACTGCCATATTATCTCACCTTCTAGCCCTCCCTCAGGGGTCCACTCTCCATCCCAGCATACAGACCCCCTTTTTCTTGAGCATTAGTTGCCTCCTTAGCTACATCCCTCAGACCTCATAAGGTAAGGTCTGACAGCTGTTCCTGTCTCAACTCTACTTTTGTGACCCCACCAAGCTCCCCTTCTACAGGAAGCCCAGTATCCTGTGTCAGCGGTCCCTCATTTTCAGCCTGGATACCACCACTCACCTGTGTCCTTGAAGTCACCATGTCCACAAGAACACCATTACCTTACAGCAGCTATGGTTCACCTTCAGGCTCATTGCTACAAGTTAGCACCCTCCCTGAAGTAACCACATCACCAACCCCAGCTTCAGGCCTATGATCTGTCTGGGTCTCCCCTAGGCTACCAGACCTATGTGTCTGTCTCCAAGCTTGAGTGTATGTCACTGCATGCACATAAGATACTGCACTATCAAAATCATTCCCTATTAGGACATCTGCAGGGATATCCTCAAACACACCTACCTACTTTTTCCCTTCTCCACCCTCCCAGTCAAGATGAACCCAAGCCAAGGATACTTGAATGGTGTCCCTCCTAGAGTTCTAACTGGTGTGGACTGCCCAAGCAACTACTGCTCCTCCATAACCACTGCAGGCCTCACAATGGCTATATCAGAAGCTGTGTCTCTCTTATTAGCAGTTTGTCTTCCATCCACTAAGATAGGATACAAATTTTGGTGATAATTTTCACCTCTGTTGTCTCCAGATGACTAATCAAGGTTCCGTTTATACTATGTTTTCAGTGCTAATGACCTTTTTCTAGAATGTTGTTCCAACATACTTCTCATACATATTGTAATTGTTGAAATTTTAGTTATAACTCTGTCTTGTGATTACTTTTGCAATGTACTTTTTTGAAGCTTTTCTCTTCAGGCCTTCACTGAAAAAGGACTGCTGCCCAGTCAGACTAATTCAGTCAAGAAATGTCAAATAAACAAATTATCACTGGCATACTGACATTCTCACTTTCTGGCTCCCTCACCTTTTGATTCTCACTTTGCTTCAAAGGGCATTTGTTTGCTACATGCCTCTCTGATTACATTTGAAACATCTAATCCTTGATCCTGACTGTGTGCTTGAAATAGTGGCTTCCAGTGTTACTGGTGAACTCTGTTGGAGTGGTTTAGGCTGCATCTCATAGGTTCCTTTAGAGCCATGTGCAGCACTGGGTATCTCTTTCTTATGCAGTGGTGTCCTACTAGCCAAGTAGAGATCCACTTTTCTCCCCAATTTATTTGCAGAGTTACACTCTCATTCTGCCAACCAGATCCTCATGTCCTCAAGCAAAGTGCTGAGAGCTTGTTCCCCCACCAAAATGTCTGCCAGTCCTTCAAAAGTGGTGACCTGACAACCACACACCCACCTGTGAAAGTAAGTACTTAAATCAGCAGTATAATGACATACACTTTCATCTGCCTTGTGTCTATGTTTACAAAACTTTTTTCTATACATTTCAGGAATTAATTTAAAACAATTGAGTAAACATTGTTTTACATGATCAAAATTCAAACAATCAGTGTCAGACAGTTCATCACTTGCATTAACAGCTCTACCATGGAGTAAGGGGTTCAGGAACCATACCCAGAGCCCTCGGTCAACATTATGTTTTTTACATACCCTCTCAAATATATAAATAAAACTATCAAAATCATCTCCCTCCCTGTACTGAGGAAAAAGTTTGCTAACCTTTACAGCTTCTGGGTATTGGTCAGTCCCTTCCCCATTACCTACATGACCCTGTTGAAGGGTTAGAAGCTCCGTTGTGTGCTGTTGCTGCTTCTCCCACTCCTCAGCCTCGAAATGTTGCTACCACTCATTTTCTTCAGGTTCCAGCTCCAAACACTTGGCCTCCATTTCCTTTTCCACCAGCAAATTCTTGGTTTCAAGTTCATGTTCATGCTGCTTTTCCCTTTTATCAGCCTCCAGTTTGAGTCTCCTTAACTCCAAATTAACTTTTTAAGCCATATGAAGAAAAGGTACATTGTCTTGTCTCAAAAAGTTGCTTATCCCATATGCCCAACTGGATATCCTCTCAGGTGCTGGTCTCTTCTGCAGCTGCAACTATGGCTGTGATCATTGCTTCCTTAGTCAGGTTGGCATGCACCAGACCTTTCACTTTGTACACCTTGGCCAACTGGTTGCTGGTCAGCTTGCTATAATCCTCTGCTAACAACTTTGCCTGCTATCCCTCACTAAACTGAGTAAAAAAAAAATAATTAAAACTATTATGCAATGAAGCTCTTTATGTTTATTTTTTGACTGTTGAAAGTGCACACCTCAGTGAAAACTACCCATGGGCTACTAAAGCTCAATTAACGTCCCATACCGCTGGCACCAAATAATATGACAATCCCCTACTTAAACCTAGTGCAATAACTAAGGAGCTGCAATTCTCATCACTGTCTCTGGTAAGACAGTGTTACTAAAAGCAGGCATAGAACACACAACTTCCCCTAGGGGTACACTGGCAACAGGCTCTAAACCTGGGACTGAACTACTTGCTTCATTCCAGATCACCAAATGAGTCTTCACACTACCCACTGCAGAGCACTTTGTTCCAGTACTAGATATTTGACACACTCACTCTTAAGTATTTGATAATCACACATACAAACACTCCTGGGAAAGATTGGCACAGATTTACCTGCTTTGTCCTCATTCCCAAATTATACATTAATGCTGCAAAAGGGATTTGCAATTATCTTGGATAAAATAAATCTTGATATGTAAGGAGGCATATAATCCAAGCAGTAAGGCTATTTGGAGTGGCCCTGGTGTAATCACAAAAAGCATAAACACTCTCAGGTTACTAAAAGTGCTTTCTAAATAACCAGCCACAATAGAAACCAGTAAAATATTTAATAAATAAAAACGATTTAAAACATTGATACATTGAATAACTGATTCAATAAACCACAGTTTCACACACAAGAATTACAAAAATTGCATTGCAGGATGGGTTTCACACTCACTGAAAAAAAAACCTCTAACTATCTAACTGTAGATCCCTAACTGTCTAAAGATTAACTGTCCCCATCTAATGTAATTAACTTAACAAGGCAAAATGATACTCTTACTTCTGCAAGGCAAATAAGAATATAAATCCACTCTTCAGGCTGTTATCTGGTCCTCAGCGACTGGAATAGCAAATCGTATTATTTATACTGAACAATTCTGAAAAATTCTGAGTGATAAATGCTGATCTAGAAAACAGCCACTGTCTACTGAACTCAATTGAATAACTGCAGAAACTGAACCACACTCAACTTTAACGAACACAGAACCTGATTTTTATAGAAGAATCTTTTAAAAGTCACCGCACGTTGTTATGAGAATTCTACTCTCTCATTTCAGACTTTTTAAATGTAAACAAAACCAGCTGCTGTGGAGATTCTGTTCCTTTCAGCTCTGGCATATGATGACATTATGCTAGGTCAGCTGACTGGTACAACCAGCATTCAGAATTCTTTTTAAAAGACATCCACATTTGGTCAGCCAGAAGAACACTGTTTGATTCAAACATCTTACACAAACCAAAGAAACAATCAAAAAACATAACATTATTTACAAAAGTATACCTAGTCATGCTGGCATTTATAACACAGGGTAATTTATAATTATTTGCAAGTACTTACAAAACTACAGCCAGACATGCTAGCACAAATAACAATATCTGCTATCCTCACAGTATGTTTCTAAAACACCTTCCTAGTTATTATGGCAGACACAGCAACTGGAACTTTGGTTGCTCACAAAGATGTGCATGTGCAGTAACTAGCAATAGACCCATGCAAGGAAGTAAGCATAAATCAGTTGGGTCATACTGTGGAATCAGGCATACAGGAAGCTGCTGCATGAGTCCTGATAGGAATCATCCACCTATTAACATGGACTAGTTGATGACCCCTCCTTAAGCCCTTACTAAAATCAAAATTACCTGAGTTTGAGTAGCAACGTAGAAACTGGAGGGTCTAACAGGGTAGAGTGAGAATTAGCCTCCAGTGCTAGTTCATCCATCCTGGCAGGAGGGATGCAGGCTGATTCCCTATAGGTCTGGCAATGTAGAACCGGGAAGCTCAACATGCAGCATTTTGGGTTGAAAAACACTTTCCCATCAAACCATACATGTAGAGTAGTCACCAGTAGATCCTTGCATGGGACTATACATAGATCATGGAGGAAACATTGTGGGGCCATATACTCATCAAACTGAATCATGGTTCCTCATGGGCTAGTGGAAAATCATCTACCCCTCTGGCTACCTGGATGATGGCCCCTTCTATTAATGATGCTCAACTCAATGGCTCTGCTAGATTACTATGCTGTGGATACTGGTGATCCTCCAACAGACAAATGAAGGGTCCAAGCAGTCAGTTTAGGGGAAACAAATATGTGAAGGTATGAAATTAGGAATCTCATAGCCATTAGTTAAAACTGCAAAAAGCACATGAAAATAAAAAGCCAGAACATCAGAATGCATCTTAGTGTCAGAGGTTCTCAGATCCTGTAGGTGATATAGTAGACATTGCCTGTCATTTGCATCATAAACAGTGGATGCTGTACTTACCTGCCTACTGTTGCATCTTGGGGAATTTATAACATTACAGAGGAATGATAACCCACCAACCAAACAATTGATAGTGTTGCAAATCTGTTAGTGATGATTGATGCCACAGAATTCACCCATATAGCCCATATGGTAATCATGAATCAGAAGGGGCTCTAGTCCATTACCTGACTTCTTCTATGCATTGTAGATGGTGCCCTCACCAACATGTTTTATAAGTATGCTGAAACAGTGCTCAGTGCACTCACATGGCAGATAAGTGAGCTGTGTCCAGCGATCCCCTAGAGACATATGCCACAGAAATATGCATAAGCATGTGTGCATGTGTATCACATCCAGTGTGCACATTGTGACAAAAATGTATGGGGGAATATTATGTTTACCTGAGTAACACAATCCATAAACTATTATCCATGTGTATTGTGGAAAAAATACTCGACATGCAGCCTGTCTCTCATCCTTTGTCATATGCAGTGGAGGAGGAGGAGGCTACCATTATGGAAGGCAGTTGGCACTAATTTGGGGGGTATGTGTCTATCCCAATGGGGACTATCTTCAGTGCTGAGTGGGCTTCTTTACTGAAATCTCCTCTTTTAGGATTATTCTTCTCAATTATCAGTGTAGTATGCAATCTCTGAATAGCCAGATATGCTGACAATGGCAAAATGTATAACATAATTACTTTGGTAAATGATGATGACATTAGTTCAAGATGATATAATAAAATTATATACCTGTTGCATCAATAATGGCATTGCCTTTGATGGCAATATGCGTTGTATCATGAGATTTGTAAAAAAGACAGAATTAATGATTATAAACTTAATGGTCAGATCATAACAAATGATAGAGCCATTAAATATCTAAGGACAATGAACGACAAAAAATAAACTTTACCAAATGTGTATCTACTAAAACCAGAAAAGCACATTCTGTAGCCTATTTAGTTTTAAAGGGCATGTATGTCCTCATCAATGATACTTTTGTACCACTTTATATTTTATTGATCTGTTATTGAATATAGTAGTCTGTATCCTTTGGCAAACCCTCCTGAGGAAAATCAATCAATCAATTAATTAGTAAATAAATAACCTGAGAGCATATAGTAATGTGTTATTAAAAATAAATCTTGGCTTTGGACTATTTGAGAAATGCACCAGGAACTATCATTACATTTTATTTGTTTTAGATACTTAAAGGTGATACCTGAATGGTTCCTGGGACAATGAGTGATGAACGTCTACATGAAAGTGTGGAACACATGATTGAGAAAATAATTTAAAATCTTAATAAGAAAAATATGTATAACAGACAATATGTCAGAGGTATATTGTACAGCACATTCCAAGATTATTGAATGCAATTTTCAATATAATTCAAAACTATTATTTCCAGTTTCTTTCAATATACCCCTGATACATCTATAAGGACAGAAGAAATGGAACACTAAGTTATGAAATGAATTAGTTCATGCATTATCTGATATAAGGCTAGTTATTCGCAGGGACTTTTGGAAAGTTTCAGAAGAATATCAAGAAGTAATATAGAGATATTAACACTTGTACAGAGGGTCATATCCAGGCTAGAATGACCATTGCCAATCAATACCCTACAACTATTTTGTAGTATTCAGTTTAAATTATTTAAAGCATCGCTACCCACTCTCTTCAGAGTAACAGATATAAAAATGAGCAAAAGAAGATTTAGGATTTTTGCCTTGAAATGCTCACATAGGTATTTTTATATCACAAAGAAGAAGAAATAGACTCCAGGGAATTTTCCCTCAGGCAGACAGCAAATGCTGGAGTTGTGAAGGGGATGAAAAGGTAATTGGGAACATATTTTCTGGGAGTGTGGTGAGTTGGCAGACTTTAAGGATTCCCTGCGGGATGCACTGTCAGAGATGCTGAGTGGGCAGATTGGTCTTACAAGGTGATGATTTTTCTGAGCTATGATACTGAATCCATATTGCCTAGACATGGTAAGGTCTTGCTGTGTCTAATAATGTTGGCTGGCAAAAAAGCAATTACTATAAAATGGATATCAAAATCTAAACCAGCTATACTGGAAGTGGTGAATATAGTAACATAGATTAAACAACTGGAAATGAGATCTTTAGAAAAGGGTAAGAGCAAACTACATAGAAAAAATGATAATTGTGGGAACAATACATACAGGGGAGGAAGGAAATTTAAAAGGCGTCAGGACTTAAATGAGCTATGTAATGTTTGAGTGAGAAAGCTTGAGTAGATTATAAGTGATGTAAAATGCTTGTAATGAGGAGTGTGTCTGTGTGGTTTGTTTTCATTTATATATATATTTTCATTTATATAAATGTATGACTGCCTATATAGTAAGTGATGGTTTCACAAAGATGTTTCTTGTTTAAAAAAAAAGGCAGGGAATGAATAATGTATGTAATGTGGATTAGATTATATGATATATAGCAATATATGTGAAGTATAATGTTTACGTTAATATAGTTTGACTACTTATATATGAATGTAAATTTGCCTGTGTCATAAGTGATAATTCAATAAAGGTGTTTGAAAAAAACAGGCATACATGCTGCCAATGTTGTGATTTCTAGCTTTAAAAGAATATGTCATTATGTACTGCAGCTCTATTATGGCAATTAGTACAGAAGTCTATGATACTAAGTTATTACTAGACTGCTTCCTGTTGCAAAAGGTTTGCTTCCTTCAGCCGCCATTTGCTTTTGTGAATAACTATGAGAAAGTCACTTAACCTCAGAGTGCTCCTCGGCTGAGTATGGAAAATGCCCATGATGATCCCTGACAGTACTCCAATACTAATAACAGCATATATATTATTTTTCTCTTTAAAATTTGCAGCATAAGAATTGCTATACAAATTTTTATTTAAAATAGAAGAAGAAATTATGAATTTGCCTTTGGCACATAGAACACAATCAAAGGTTGTTTAATAAGTAAATTCCCATTCCCTGAAAATGTTTTGTAGATATAGCAAACCATTTCAGAGACAAATTAATTTAAAATATAAAGGACAGCAGTAGAGAAACACAGGAGACTGAGCACAGTCTTCTTTAAAAAAATTAGTAGTAAAGGAGTTAAGATTCTTCACAAGAGAAAGGACGAAACAAAAGAAAGCAAATCAGTACCATCTATTTCTTGAGATAAGAAGAGCTTAGGAAACAGAATCAAAATCTGTTCCACTCTTTACTTTTAATTATGCATAAAACTTGCCTCTGTTATGACACCATTCATTACAAGTATTGAGAAACCAACTTGACAAGCACACCTGCTTGAATAATCAACAACATGAAAAAAAAAATCTATATTTTTATTTAAGCAAGCACGTCCCCTGTAATTCGCATGAGGGGAGCAATCCCCCCAATAACCCTTGCAAACTTATATAAAACAACTCCACAGTTGCATAAATTGGAAAAAAGGAGAACTCTCCCAAAGGAAGAAATCATTGTCAGTGTATGCTTAGCTACTGCCCCAGCAGTGATTTCCTATAGCATACAGAGATCAGTAAGTTTACCTTCCCTGAGATGTACTCAGTCAGTTGTTTCTTTAGTGAGTTGTGAACTAAGGATCAAAAATGGAGCTAATAATGTTAGTTCCTAAAACAAAGCTAGCTCCATTTTTTTTGTTTCTTGAGCTAAGATAAAACTGTTATCTTTTCAAAACAATGAAAACACAACAATCCTATCATTACTACTGTGTAAAGAAATCCAATCACAGATGAATATTTAGATAAAGCTTTTCTTGAAATGTCATATAAGAGTGATGAACATAAAATGGTTTATTCTAGTTCATTTGATAATTAACTCAAAACATAAATAAGAGGTTTACAATATGAGCAGATAAAGTAAAACCTGCCAAGGACTGCTGGATTTCCAGAAATGTATTCCCTGAAAAAAAATGAGAGAAAAAAAAACACAAGTTTTAGTGCTTTGGGGGGGAGTTGCAAGTCCCACTGCATCCCAACCTCAAACAAACCCACACACACACACACACACACAAACACACACACACACACACACACACACACACACACACACACACACACACACACACACACACACACACATACACACATGCACACACATATGTATATATATATATATATATATATATATATATATATATATATATATATATATATATATATATATATATATATATCAGCCCTGCTGTTGCAGAAGCTCAAACAAGGGGAAAATTAGCTCTCAAAAGTCAGAACTGACTAACAATATTTCCTATAGAGTAACTCCAGTGCTTGGCATGTTGAACACTCAAGAATTCAATCTTTGGCCAACAGTAGGGTAAAGAAATAAGAAGTCAATGATTAAAGACAGAGGAAAGGAAACATTACTTGAATACTATAGTGTAGATTGCACCAGTAGTAGTAGAACATTTTTTAACATCTAAGCAAAATTCTTATCTTTTGCATTATAATATATGAAGACTTGATAATGCACAGGAAGAGATCATACAGGTGGAATTCATAATTTAAACAACACACATGCCTTTGTCCAGGTGAACATTAATTTGATGGTTGATCTTATAGTAGTCATACAGGTCCAAAGTTACGAGTTAGAGCTTACTTCTTAGAAATGCAACTTTAAGCAGTGTTTTTTATATCTTATTAGATGAGGTTTTCAGCAGCTCTGCAGTACTCACAACTTTCCCCTTTTTGTTAAATTGCACCAATCTGGTAATGGGGAGCAGTAGATATTGACTTCAGACATGCCAATAGTATGTAGCTGAGCGTTAACCTTTATTTGCAGATCATACACTCAGATAAGGAAGCATACCAATCAAGTTGTACAGACTAAATATCCTGATGTCAACAGCGCAGTTAGTAGCAGGAAAGAAGAAGAGGGAGAAAATAAATTATATTTTTCCCTTTACTTGGTTAGCAAATAAACTAAAATGGCAGTTTTATCTTTCTCTCCAGCTTGAAAACTAAAATGTATCTACATTTACTTACTCATGATTATATCAACTGTGTTATCCACCATAATTATTTCAGCATCTAGTTTGGCCAAGTATCTTCACATTACTTTCTCACATTGCCTGCCTTATGCGTTTTAAAACTGATATCATGCTTTCTGCATTGCCAACCTTACTTTTCCTGTCTTTGTTCCAAAGCTTCCTATCCTCTTCTTATTCTATATCATTGTGATTCTCATGTAATCACTTAAACAGAGTCGTGTTACTCCACATATCATTTGAGCTGGTAAACTTCTCACCTTAATTCATTCCCATTCCTCTGTTCCTTTTAATTTACTGCTTTGTCTTCATGTGTTTCCTTACTGTGTATTTTATTTAACTCTTTTTCTTTCTTATATTTTTCCCCATATGCATTATATATACTTTTATATTAATTCCTTTTACTAAATCTGTCAGCAAAATAAGTAAATAAATAAAAGTAAAAAAAAAAAAACATTACATATTAGGCATTTTGTGCAAACTTCTTTTTTTGTTACTATAATTCCACTGTACTGTATCTTAGAATTAATTTCTTCTTTTCCAAGGTTACCCAAAACTCTTCCATTCGACCACCCCACATGATGAATGCCACTTTTCTATTATACCTTAATAAATAATTACTTCTGTGTTTATTAGATATTCTTCATATATATTTTACAATGCATAACATACTATGATAATATTATAATATATTCCAGGTATAGTTCATGATTAATATACAATTCCTATTTTATGCATTTGCCCACAATCACCCTTAGTGCACTGGATTAGTCTGTAGTCTGTATCACCTAATTGCAGCAAACTTGTTCAGTACCACAATAATTCTTATGATAGTACCACACAAAAGTCCCTGAGAAATATAAATAACATTCTGCTTTATTTGTCTGAAATCACTTTTAATGATGGTATCTTTTACATTCAATCAAATAAGTCATTTTGCTTGCATGTACAATTGAATTCTTCTATTCTCTACATTTTTTGAAAAATTGTTTTATGTGTAGAAAACATTTTGATACAGATTGGATGGAAACCATATGGCCTTTTTCATATGAAAGCCTGCAATATGTCTACATGATCTGTATTCAAGAACACCCCTAACACATTTTTTGAGATGTCTGTTCACTCAGAAAGATTACACTTAAGTACACATATAGTCTACACTTTGTGGTTACCTTTATGAATCATTTTTGATATTTAAGAATGCAAGAAAATAAGGAGGAAAACAAAAATTAGGGGCAATAAGGTGGGAGATATGCTTGTGTTGTCTATTCACTCAGAATGGTGTAAAGTGCACACTTAATGTAGACATATGTGAATTCAGGCCACATCTTTCTAATTTAGATATTTTGGATTTTTTTCAGCTCTTAAAGGACAGCAACTGAATTCTATTTTTAAATGCTCAACTTCAGTGTGATTTTTCTCCTTCTTTGCTGTCCCTGCTATGAATAAACAACATTAGAGCATTTAAAATATTTTAACTCTACTGTTTCTCTCAACTAAAACAGTACCTTACTGTACTGTGGTGGTTTCACTTTAATAAAAAACTTTTATCCCAACCTGGAAAAGCTTGTTGCAGTCTCCAATTCATTGATGTCATCAAGGACACTGAATACAGGTAGTTTTCTGGCCAATTACCTCCCCATACTGATATCACCATGACCATCCTAAAAACGCACCCATGCTGTGATGTAACAGCTCCCTGGTCCTTCCCCTACCCATACAGAAAGTAAAGGCTAGAACAAGAAAATGGTATATGAATCAAGTCTCCTACTGTAAGCTGTCAACCACAGCAGGTAACAACTCAACTAACCCTTAGCAGTTTGACAGCTGGGGAAGTTAGGTGTGAAGGGGGAAGGGAGATGAATCAAAGTAGCACAAGTCAGGCTTCACAAAAATGCAATTTAGCTATTCTAAAAAGAAAAAGCAGTGAAAAGCAATTTGAAAGGCTGTTCTGTGTGACTTGCACTGTTTCTGTTTTAAGTAGTCACTGAACATTATGAAATGTTACTTAAAATTAACTGACAGAAAGACAGCGGTGTATGTATATAAAATCAATGCAGTGACAGGAGCTTTAGGAAGAAAGAAGCCTGCATGATGTACTTTTTACAGACAAGCACTGCATTGTGGGATACCTAGAGGTAGACTAAACAATCAGAAATACTTCAAGATACCAGACTCCATGTGGTCAGACTCAGAAATTACATATAAAAATATTTAAAAACCTGTAAATAGTCCCAGAGTGGTGTTAAAATTTAGGAAACACCAAACCATGATGAAATAAGCATGTTTTTTTGAGTCTGTGGGTGTGGTTCTCCTATAAGCTGATGCTAGAAAGGTCTTTCTCCGAATGACATGCTAATTTGCAATTCAGGGTCGTGTTAGCCATGACAAGTTAAGACCTCATTATCAGCTTATTTGCATGTATCTGTTTCACAGTTACTACTGTGATGTATAGATCTCTACTGACCTCCACATCACCATAGCATGCTGCTGCTTGTGTAGGCCTTGGCACCCTCCCTACTGTCACTATTCCACAAAAAGAAATACACACTTAAACACACACACACCACAGACATGATTTCCCTACTGTGGTTCTCCCATCACAGACCACCATAATAGTTTATGAGTTGTCCTGGCACATTTGTAGAGTCCCTGGCATCTAGTATTTTACCTTCACCCCCAATCTCCATACTGATGCTGGTGCCATTATGACACTTAAGTATAATGCATCTCTGGTGTCTAGAGATTCCCAACCCTCCACCCCTCAATCCTAGTTGTGATGTCAGTGTCACAAAGACCCTTACATAAATAGTCATCCCTAGTGTCTCGTGGCTTCCCACCTCTCAATCACTGCTATGATGTCAGTGTCACAAAGGCACTTACATAAGTAGTCATCCCTGGTGTCTGGTGGGTCCCCCACCCCCAATCCCTATAGTGATATAAGAATCATGAATATATTTAAGTGAACAGTCATCCCTGATGTCTACTGGCTCCATTTTTCCTGATCCCCATACCACAGTGGTGGCATGTTGTTGAGCACTGCCATTTGTCCATATTCAGTACTGTTGTGTGGTGACACTGGCCATGCTGATCTATGTGGCTGAGCAATTTATTGAATTGCATTTTGTGTCAATGCCTTCATGCAGGTGGTTCTAGGAAAGAGTGCACATGGCTAATTAGCATATTCCTCTTGTCTGAACTGGCTGTTTAGCATTCAGCACAGTCACAGGGCCAGCCATATGCAGTGGAGTGTATCTTCATGCTGCAACAGTGTGCAGCACCATGTTAGGGCAGTTGCACAGAGTTGTTCACATCAGCATACTTTCATGAATACTTCCCAATATCTCAGTAACTGCCCTGACTGTGGCTCAAAATCTGATCTTGTTCTGTACTTCATAATCCCTCCTGGCAATCTGAGTAGAAAAAAAGTAATTTATTAAATAAAGATAGTCATTAGATTTATACACTTCAGTTACTACAACAATTCATATTCATTTACATTTTCTTATCTTTCAAAATACTGACTTTTTTAAGGTGTCCCTAATCTGTTTTGTTTTGAGTATATTTAGCATTTTGGTCCTGCCTTATAGCATGTATAGTGCTTATTAAAATGAATAAATAAACAAAATGGTCCCACTGTCTTAAATCTAGGTTACTGTCCACTTCCTTGATCCTTCCATTGATCCTGCTGCCTTGGTCATGTAAGGCATCCTGCATAAATAAGTAGCCCTTAATCCTCCCTTAATCCTCAATACAACCAACCAATCACTCTCCTCTGCAGTGGCATTTCATCACTTCAAATATGCAGGGAGACTTGTGGTTAAACAAGGAGTGTTTTTTGACTTGAGAAGCCAACATTTTTTAACTAAATTTGGAATTCTGCATATGCACAGTTGCAGAAACAAAGTTAAGATTTCACAAATTGGCAAGAATAAAATTAATTATATTTTAATTTAAAAATGAAATAATAATAATAATAATGATAATAACAATAACAACAATTAAAATATTTAAGCTCTCTTTTGTTGTAAATGATGCAGCCCAATAGCCAGTACCACAAGCCACCCCTGATATAAGCATTTAAACATTTCAAAATCTCTGCAAGCCTTTTAGTCTCTGCTGATTTACTAATTACTTATTGTGAATATATGCACTTTGCATGTTCCTCTGTAACAGTGCCATTTGTAAATGCTTTCGGAACTGCTCTGCTTTCTACTTTTTTAAACATTTTGCTCATTGCATCAGTCAATTACCATAGTCAACCAACAATAAATAAGCAATCATACAAATAAATGTGTGTGTGTGTGTGTGTGTGTGTGTGTGTGTGTGTGTGTGTGTGTGTGTGTGTGTGTGTGTAAATTTACAGCCAGAATGCACTGATGTACTGAACATCCTGAATATCTGACAACAGTGAGTCTAGTCTTACATTTTTTAAGGAATTTGTACTACACAGCAGTCTAGTGTTTCTTGTTTCTTGTCAGTATTAGTTTTACATAGCAATCGAAGTCTTCCAGGGTGGGGAGTAGGAAAAAGGGTACATTACTTTGCATTTCAGTGCATTAATTACTGATTATGATATAGGAATGGTCAGAAATCATATGCACTCTCTGGCCATCACTTATCTAACCCAATGCTATGGAATATAAAATTATTTAATTCAAAAACACATATATTTTTCTATTAGGGATTAACAGCTCCAGCAATGACATGCCAAATCTATGTGTTTTTCAGATAACTCATTTTATCTAAATAACTCAGCCTGATACAAATCATTCAATTCATACAGACAGCTTTTTCAGTTTTTCTTCAGCTCAAAAATTATTCTTTTTTAAAATGTGTACACCTTGAAATCCCAGGTTGAGAAAATAAATCAATCTGCTAATGCTAGATAGTTCCGCTATCAAAAAGTAACATCTCAGAGCTAAAATTAAAGACAAGCAGCCTATATATGGACAAACATAAGTCTACTAACAACAAACATGCTTCAGAAGCATGTACTGGTCAGATGTCAATAAGTGGGTGTAATTATTAGTTGTGTGATTTCAGTGGGCCAAATGTGTATGTTATGAATCAGAATGAAAGGAGTCTTAAGGAAAACATGCCCAAATTTGAGGAGCTCAGCAACTTGAACATGTTCCTATATGTGTAGTTACAGAAACATTGTTTCAGGGCAATGAAAACACTCCCTCTATCCCTGTGTATAATGCCTATTGTGTCTTCAGACCTAATGGCAAATGCTGGGGAGCATCAATATTTATCAAGGATATTATCACCTTGTGACAGAATCCTTATTATACCAAGGATATTATCAGCTTGTGACAGATTCCTTATGATACCAAGGATATTATTACCACGTGACAGATTCCTTATGATACCACATTTGAACTCCTAGAATTCCAAGTCATTATAGACATGGATAATTAATCACTTCATAGCTAGCTATATAATATCTGACATATCCCCTTTTGAGTATAACTATCTTAATGCATAGTCATCCTCCCTGATTATTACCTACCTTTTATAGTACAGTCAAACTAACTTACTAAAGCTTTAACTACTTCATCCTATGATTCCTATGCAGCCTCTAAAGCCTCTTCTATACTCTGCTTCCTGAAATTCTTATGTAACCTTTTAAGTTTCTGCTACTCTGCATACAAAATGTTATATTTACTCAACTCTCTTTTTAAACCAAAACATACAACTTATTCTACTTTTTTAACATTGTCCTTTTTGTTTAAAGTACCGTTTTATCTGTCAACAATATACATGTATGAAGCTTATGTATTTTAACTACCAAAATTCTCTATTGCTATTTTTATTGAAATGCATCTGTTTTGCTATTTTTTATTGCATTGCATATCATTGGAGCTTTTCTCCCCGGGCATCCGCTGAAAAAGGGCAATAGCTCAGCTGGGTACTCCCGGTCAACAAATGTAAAATAAAAATAAATAAATAAATTAGTTACAATTTTCATTAAACCAAAGATCTTTCTATTGGAGTACTATGAATTAATAAATTGGAAGAAATACAGTGTGAGTGATTGGTATGCACAGTGCTTTCTTGACATTATAATGCTAACTCTAACGCTAGTTCTCTTATCCATAAACAAACTGTACAACAGAAGGAAGAAACTCTTACAAAAGAGAGTAAAATCCCATGAGTGGAGGAGCTCCCTGGTCAGCCTCAGTAAAAAGCTGCAATCCCTGATAAAATCCTCCAAAGCTAGTTATGAAAACAAAATCACCACTGATTCTAAAGACAGCCACAAAGCATTCTATA
This sequence comes from Protopterus annectens, assembly GCF_019279795.1. Lineage (NCBI taxonomy): Eukaryota > Metazoa > Chordata > Ceratodontiformes > Protopteridae > Protopterus > Protopterus annectens. The sequence goes on from NC_056731.1 coordinate 975,750,042, forward strand.
GCTATGTCAAGAATCTGAATGGCAACGCTCAGATCTGCTCTGAGTTACACACAATGGCACTAAATATACAGACCCAACTGATATTACCAACATCCTGGCAGATAGGTTCAGTGCTAACTTTACCCCCCTCTCACCCCTTAAAGAGTCCACCTCTATACTGGAAGAATGCAAAGTTCCTGTAATCACGGCTGCACAGGTAAAAAACACACTCTCCAAAGCCAAGAACACAGCATCCGTGGGACCAGACAACATCCCAGGGTGCATTCTACATGAACTACAGAATGAACTGGCACCTCACCTAAGTACCATGTTCAATCATAGCCTCACCTCAGGCTTTGTGCCTGCTGAATGGTGCACAGCAATGGTTATCCCAATCCACAAGGGGGAGCCAGCATGGACCCCGGAAACTACCACCCAATTAGCCTGACTAGCCCGGTCTGCAAGGCTATGGAATGTATCATCATGGAACTTATAAACAAAGACATTGGTAATCTCCAAACTCTGGATCCCACCCAGTTCGGGTTTCTAAAAGGCAGATTATGTCTCCTAAACCTTATAGACTTCTTTGAAGCAGTCACCAAAGCCATAGACAAGGGTAAGGTGGTTCACACAGCCTATCTAGATCTTGCCAAGGCTTTTGCCACCATTCTCCACTCTGGAATTATAGATAAATTCACTAAACTAGGAATAAATCCCTATGTCACAAGATGGGTTGCCAACTGGCTCTCTGACAGAACCCACACTGTGAAAGTAGCAGACTCCAAATCCAACTTCAGACCAGTGACAAGTGGAGTACCACAGGGTTCAGTTCTGGGTCCTCTCCTGTTTGGTATCTACTTCTCTGAAGTACAGGCTAACACAGAAGGTCTTTGGCTAATGAAGTTTGCAGATGACTGCAAACTAGGAGGCATAATCAAAACTCCTAACGATGTGGACATCCTACAAAAGGGCCTCACTGAGACAGATGTCTGGTGTCAAAGCCATGGCCTCAAGCTCAATGCCAAAAAGTGCATTGTCATCCCCTTTGGTAAAAACTCTGTACCCATGAACTACAACATAGGTGGTAGTATACTTAACACCGAAAGTGTGATAAGAGACCTTGGGACACAGGTGGACAGTAGTCTCTCCTTTGATAATCACATCGCCACAGTAGTCAGGAAATCCTTCTACATGTCACACCTCATCACAAAAGGTTTCTCATCCAGAAAAAAAAAGAGGTCATTGTTCCCCTCTACTCATCACTCATTAGACCCATTATAGAGTACAATGGCCCTTTTGGTATGTACCTCACAAGACATCTACAACAACTGGAAAGGCCGCAGAAATACCTCACAAAGAGGATTACTGGCCTCAGACAGATGCCCTATGCAGACCGTCTCAAAAAACTCCAGCTTTACTCTTTCACATATCACCTACTCAGAGGTGATCACTGCCTAACATACAAAGCTATGTCAAACCCAGAGTTGTTGGACATGCTCCACCTAAAGAATTCCCAATCCCCCCAAGCTACACACTCTAGGGACCTAAACGTTGTCACCACAATAACCAGAACATGCCGGAGGGATAGATTCCTGTCCCAGAGACTTCCAATACTCTGGAATAAACTACCTATCTATATCAAACAAAGCTCCTCATTAGCACTCTTCAAGAAAAATCTTGATGATTGGATGGGAAATCGGAAATTCACCCGGGGATTCACCTCTGTGGCTCTGCTCGACAATGGCACAAGAAAATAATTTTCTTGGGTGGCAAAAGCCAGGGTACCTTTTTGGCTGGGCTTGTATAGGCCCCAGGGCCAATAGCCTACTACCTACCTATGAAGCTATGAACCTATGCAGATACATAACCGTCTTACTAGGGGTCATAATACCCTTGATATAGTCACAAATATGGCCAATTCTTGCATATCCTCATATGCATCTTTATGCCTTTTTAAATCAGACTATAATTTAGTAGCCTTTTCTTTTAAAACTGGGGGCTCTTCCCCAGTAAATAACTATGCACTTAGGGACTTGTCAAAGCAAACCTTTTTCAATTACTTGATAACTTAACTAATTTCTGCTAAAATATTTTCTTCTATTGGACCTGACAATATCCCTGGCTGTGTTCTACATGAACTACAGAGTGAACTGGCACCTCACCTGTGTGCCCAGTTCAATCACAGCCTCACCTCTGGCATTGTCCCTACCAAATGGCACATTGCTACAGTCATCCCTCTCCACAAAGGAGGAGCGACTACAGACCCTGGGAACTATCTCCCCATTAGCCTGACAAGTCTGATATGCAAAGCTATGGAACGCATCATCATGGACCTAATAAACAAGGATATAGGGAATCTCCAAACTCTGGATCCCACACAATTTGGTTTTGTGAAGGGTAGATCATGCCTGCTCAACTTGGTCGACTTCTTGAGTCAGTCACCAGAGCTCTGGATGAAGGCAAGGTGGTTCATACAGCCTGCTTTGATCTGGCCAAGGACTTTGATACCATTCCCCACTCAGGAATTATAGAAAAACTCACTAAGCTAGGCATCAACCCCTATATCACTAGGTGTGTTGCAAACTGGCTCACAGATAGAACCCACAGTGTGAAAGTAGCTGACTCCAATTTAGACTGCTGACTTGTCACGAGTGGAGTCCCACAGGGTTCAGTCCTGGGTCCTCTCCTGTTTGTTGTCTACTTCTCTGAAGTCCAGGCCAACACAAATGGACTCTGGCTGACAAAGTTCACAGACGATTGCAAGTTGGGAGCTGTTATTAACTCCCCAAGTGATGTTGACATCCTACAGAATGGCCTCACTGAGACCAATGACTGGTGTCAAAACAATGGCCTTAAGATCAATGCAAAAAATGTGTCATCATCCCCCTTAGGGAAAAACCCAGTTCCCATGAATTACCACATTGATGGTAGTCCACTGAACACAGAAGGCTTTATAAGATATCTGGGAACACAGGTTGACAGGAACCTCACTTTTGATGACCACATTGCCACTGTGGTCATAAAGTCCTTTTATGTGTCACATCTCATTACTAAGGGTTTTGCATCCTGGAAGAATAAGATCATTGTCTCCCTCTACTCTTCCCTCATTAGGCCAATCATCTAGTACAATACCTCATTTGGATGTACCCTACTAGACACCTGCAACAACTGGAAAGGCTGCAAAAGTCCCTCACAAAGAGGACCCTAGGCCTTAAACACTTGTCCTATATGGACAGACTCAAAAAACTCAAACTATTCTCTGTCTCATATCGCTTACTTAGAGGTGATCTCTGCTTGACTTACAAAGCCAGAACACCTCATTGGCCCTCTTCAAGAGAAATCTTGATAAGTGGAAGGGAAATAGAAAATTCAGCTTGGGGGGGGGGGGATAACTCCAGTGTCTCTTCTTGACAGAGGCACTGGGAACTAAGGTTGGGTGGCACGATGCCAGGGTAATCCTATGGTTAGGCTTGTAAAGGCTCCAGGGCTATTAGCCTAGTACACACCTATGAACCTATGAAATCCCCCCCTGAAGGATCCTATTGCTAAAGTTGCTACCTGTGCCTCTGACATTTCCTCCTGCTTAAATCATTTTACTGATTAATCAGTCCTTATCCATACCAAATATAATGGAAAATGTAAAAACAAATCCGTGCGGTGGAATACCTGTAAACATAAATAACAACAGAAAGTGATTAATGCTTAAAAGAGGTCTCATTCTACCTACCTTAAAAGCAGAATTAAGCAAACTACCAAAGAGCTTAGGAAACTACTAGGAAGCTCTAAACTGAGCATGAATTTAAAATAGCCATTAAAATGAAATATAACTGCAAATCTTTCTTTAACTATGTAAGGAAGTTAAGGAATAATGCCCGATAATGTTCAGAGCTAGTCCCAAAGGAAATAGTTAATGTCCTAGCTAACAAGTTTAGTGCAAATGTAATGATTCTTTATATCTTCTCACTTGTACACTCTATACATAGCTAGACTGACTGAAAATGCAGTAGGTGGACTGGTTAGATCAGCTGATTTTTTATGTATTGCCCGATAGATTATTTGCTGTTGATTTACACATCACTGTCAGATTTATACCCCATATATTACAAGTGACACAGTTTCTGACTGTGCTCTCTTTAGTTTCACCTCCATTCCCTGTATGACCTGTCAACAATCATGTGTATACACCCCAATCCCTGCCCGCTCGAAGACAACCAAATCCACCCATTTTCAGAATAATAACTACATAATTCTACCATCGAGTAACTACCTGCATCTTATAGATTCACCAGACTTATCACAGACTTTAGATCAAAGTCACATGTATGCCACAGGATATTTCAAACACTATAATAAACTGTTAACTTTTCTTATAGCAGAAACATTGTTATAACACTTCTTCAGAAGACTAAAATACTTAAAACATTGATATCTGAAATATTTTCAACCACTAACCTAATTAACAAGCCCTAAAAACTTCCAGTCTAGCAAATAAAATATCTATTTGAAATCCCTGAAGCAATTGACAAATCCACTTGCAAACTATGACATTGTAAAATTAGTAATCCATTTGCAAAACAGAAATACGTTAACAAGTCTTCCATACATAGCAAAGTGCAAACAATTGGAATAATATCCTCACTGGTATCCCTAACTGCTGTCCTCATCCCTTTCAAAAACCTGCTGCTTTAACCCATACAAAACATACTATTTCCTCTTAAACAATACAACAAAGGCAACAGACTGCCTGTTGATGTCATTAAATATCAAAGTGCTACTAACATAAAGAGACTCAACTCTTCCTGATAGCAATCCAAATGCTGCCCTCATTTGTTATTACAGCCTGCTATAACCCATACAGAACAAATGATTTCCTCTTAAAATATATCAGAGAGAACAACAGAATACCAGTTTTTATCCCTAGATGTTAAATGACTACCAAAATAAAGAGATGCTGCTATGCATAGCCAGAAAGTTAATCCAACCAACAACACAGAGATACTTTTAAATACTCAAGAAAAAAGCACACATTAGAAAACACTCCACAAGAGTGACAAACATAAGAAATATGCAGCCTTTATTTAATACCACTCTAAAACATTTCTAGAAATCAACAAAAACTCTCAACTCTTACAAAAAAAATCACCCATACTACCTACAGAGTAGATATAATAGGTAGCAATTTCTTAAATTCAGTTTAAGACATCATCATTGCCACCTATATCATCAAAAGCACGTTATTCACCCAAATCTTCACATAAAATAAATCTCTGTAACAATTATTAACATTGACACCATTTATCTTCTTCATCATATTCTTCTTCAGAAACATAATCACTGCACAAGGAATAACAGAACTAGATAATCTGAACATAAATGACTCTTTCAAATACTTAAACTACATCCAGCATTTCTCAGAATGTCTTCAAATCATATAGCAGTTTCTTTCATGTGGGGAGATAAAATAATGCTAACGTCTGCAAATATTTTTCACAGCTGGAAACATGCTGTTGTAGGTGGTGTCCATAAACACAACAATCGCAAAGATGGAACAGAATACTGGCAAATGAAAAACGAAAAATGAAATGAAAAATTATACCTTATCCTGTTCTCAAAATCTTTGAAAAAGAACCATCTGACAAATGTATGAAATGTTTCTCCATATATGGTTTACTCTGTAATAGCAGAATTGGGATCTTGTACACAGATTTAAAATATTCCTTTGAATCTGTAGATCATTTGTTCCTGCTTAAACCATTGAGCATGTTTGGTGTAGCTCAATGAGCCTGAACATGTTTCTCTTCTTACCTGCACCACAGTTTTCACAGTACAATATGGCAACTATATATCAAATATAGAAACATTTTCTGCACAACTACCTCAGAGGTCTATCCTAAGTCCACTGTTGTTTTTCATCTTTGTGATCAATTTACCATTTGCTAAACTGGTATAAATTATGCAATCCATACAGATGAATTAATTTTTTTCTCAGGTTGGACATCACTTTGTCATGAATATGGTCGCAAATACAAAACAACTTCAATTAATTATAGATATGGTCATTGGCTGTAGTGAAACTAACATAAAGCTACTTAGTAGTAATACATCTCTGAAAATATTAGACCCACTAAGTAGAGCAAATACCTTAGCATTTCATTGATCAAAATCTAAAATTCATCTTGCATACCTACCAACACTCAAACTGGACTATAAATCCTCAAACATACTAAACCAAAATGTCATAAAATCTGTAATGGTCCTAATGGTAATGCACAGGTTAAAATATGACTTACGTAATTATGTCTTAAATTCAGTTCAAAACACACACATACACACAAACATGCACGCACATGTGCACACATACATGCATGCACACACATAACACATATCCATGCATGCATGCATGCACACATGTGCACACATGCATGCACACACATACACACACACACACACACACACACACACACACACACACACACACACACATGTGCGCGTACTCCACACACACACACACACACACACACACACACACACACACACACACACACACACACACTCTACAAGTGGCAGTCCCAACTGAATACCACTTTGCCTTAGTACAATGAGCTATTCACTAGTAAGAGCAAAGGCAACATTCTTTTTAACTGCACAAGATTCAGCTACAACACTGCTAATTTTGTCCTGATAGCATCTAAATATGAGACATAAAGATACCACTTACACACTCCATTCAAACACAGATAACTTTATCTGTTTTATAGAACTTCCATTCACCAAAAATGTAAGTGAAAAAAGAATCTGTAAATGTTCTACTGCCTCATGAAATTCACTACCTCAAGAAATTAGGTAAAATAATGAATTGCAAAAATTCAAAAATAAATGAATAAATAAATAAATGTTTGTAAAATGTACAAATCCACAAGTAATAATATAGGCTAACAATCACTGCACACTATAAAAATAAACATGCAACATAATTGATTGTACAACTGGTTTCCACTGGAACAAAAATAATCATTGTGCTAGATGCACCATATACATGTTACATTTCTTGTAAAGCTATGCAATATTTTCTTTCATACTGCTTTAAATGAAACCTGAAATATGCCATTTTGTACACTACTTATATTAATGAAATGATGATGTTAATGTCAAATAGTCTTGGATTGTGGCTGAAAAGGCTATGTGGTCCATCACACCTACCCATTTAACAAATTATATAAATTAATAAATAAACTCCAAATCAGTTCTACTAAAGCTATTGAGACTACTAACGCATTCATGCATCTGGCTATATGGTTGGGAAAATATTACATATTCAACATCACATATAAATGGAGCAATCAAGAATTTAAAAAAATAAAATAGTCTTGTAGGCCCAGAAATGTATTTCTCATCTTACTGCAGGAGACACAACAGCAAACAGATATGGATGGAACTTTACTGGCACAGGCTGAGTATGCCCTCCCTTCTTTGTTGGTGCCAGCCCCCAATTGAAAAAGAAAATCCTTCCTGCAGATATCCTTGAACAAATTATATCAGTTCATTCTATTTACCAAGAACAGCACTGTGAGATCTTAAAAATAATTAATTACCTTCCTATACTGGAGACAGGAGGTCATTTCATGGGCTTCATTCATTGTAAACTGTTGGGGTTACCTGTATTTCCCATTTGTTTCTATCTGGATGTTAATCAAAAACTCATAGCACAATCTTGGTACTCCTCACTTCAAACATGTTATCATTTTTGGACCACTTGTAACAAACATTATTGCAGTGAATATAGATTGTTGGTGCAAACTGCCAAACTTTTGTAATTACTAACTGACTCCATGAAAAATTATGAAACATACCTTATTTTTCTAATAAGATGAAAAAAAACATCTATTAAGAAGTATTAAATGTGAACATTTCTGAATGTAAATACTTCCTGGATGTTGATCCCCATAACTTCTCTAACTTCTTCTACTTCTAAATGTAACCTTTACAGAAGTGTCTAAATACTAAAAGTGATAAAGCTCTATGTCCCTTTGCTTGAAGCTGATAACAATTGTCTTCACCAAATGGGCATTCAGAAATATGGAATGCTCTGCTTGTTAGACTACTGTTATAACACATGCTGGCTGTGTATAACATAAAAGCAATACTTCAGACATTTTATTCTTTTTTATGGTTCTGTTACTGCATTTAAACATTTGCTTTACTATTTATTTTTACTTTGCCAGGCATCTATTGCATTAAAATGTTTCTGTAGTTCACATTCAAAATCTGTCTGCAAAAGGTCCAAATGGATCCGTGCTCTAAACAGTTTAACAAATACAAATACATTAATAAATAAATAACAATGATTTGAGTAATAGCTGATGCTCCTTGGCAGATCACAAAAGAAATGCCCCAGAATTCAATAAACTCCATGAAGGCTTCATGCAAAGCCTACACAGAGTTTACATGTGTGCTCAGTGGTGCACGGTGGTGAGTGGAGTGCAGCATCATGCAGTGCATATTTATGCTGTGCTGCATTTAATTGAGGTTTCGTGGCTGGCAACAGTGATGCCAGCCAGGAAACTGTGTAAGCAAATATGGCTAGCACATCTGTTGAAATCAGAGCACTAACAGTCCACAGTTTTGTATGGAATGTCACAATGATCACCAGGGCTTCACAGATAGATCTCAATCCCTTAGCGCAAGACATCTGGACAAAGGCCAACATAAGGGCAGACAATGACCCAGAAACAGGGACATATTTGACATTTTTGCCCTATATAAATGTGCTAGAATAAGCAGGGGTTTGCGTTAAGATACATGTTCTAAAGGATTTGAAGTATGAAACTCAAATGTATGTAATATTGAGCCACATCAGTCCTGAGATCATCCCGGTGATATAGCAGAAAACCACACATATGGACATTCTGTGAACGTTTGGACAGTGGAGAGGTATGAATGCTAAGTACATGGCCCAAACACAGTGCAGGACAGTGTATCTACAATGCACAGTACTGTGATATACAATTGCTGGTATTTAGTACTGAAGCTGTGTAAATGATCTGTAGGGGTACATGGACTGCCATGTAAAATAAATATTCAGGGAAGTGTGTGTATTGAATAGGGACACACAGCTGAATTGTAGGAATGAACTGTAGTAATGAACACAGAGAAACACGGCAGGTAAAACAACCTAGTGTACAGCAGATGAGGGTATGTCAATGGAAGATGATTGTAGCAGCAACACCAGTTGCATATCTATATGGTAAAGTACGGACTGAACAGTAAAAATGTGTATTATGTGACTGGCACACAAGGTAACTTTACAATGGGGAGGATGTCTGTGTGAAATAAAGGTCCTTGCATGAATAACGCAGAGGACATCTATCAGGGATCTGACATACAAATGGGGTAGGCTGCATATTGTGAAGCTGTACTAACTGATTTGCCTGAATATGAGTGTAATCTCAGCAGAGGTCTGCAGCAAGTGAGACACAGGTAACGGCTCATGGACAACATTAAAAGAACCAAACAAAATCATGGACAATATCAGAATAATACCACCTGTAATCCCATGCCTCTGACATAACATATGTGATTTAGAGTGATCAGAGATGATACTGCACAAACACACTTTTACAACTGTTATGACACATACACCCTCTATGAGGGTAATCACACACACTGTCCTACCACTGTAACATCTGCTGCAGGTGTTAGGAGAGATACTGCTAGACCTATATGCAACATTAGGTGAAAGACATGCTAGTCAACTGATGTGCATGGCAGATATATATGACACAATTTCACTGTCACAAATCATATCCATGCCAATAATGTCAAACACCTATTTATGTAGTGTGCACAGGACCAGAACAGGTAGCACATATGCATCTGCCAGAACTTAATTGGTGTGTTGCACCACCAGACAGTCATGTTTAAGCCACAAAAAATACCTAGATATAGCCAATAAGCCGTGTAATGGCTCAGTATGACAAAGTTGGTACACTTGAGTTACACATCAGTGGAAGATGTGTAGAGAGGTGCATGAAGAAGGGTGCATTGTACTCAGTTATTGATGTGATGAAGGCTTGGAACATTAGAGGTATTATGGCCTCTGATGTGGAGGTCCTTCACATACTCAGTACTTGTGTCACATACAAGGGAGTAGTCAGCACTGTGACCACATGCTGGTGGATGGTCCACTTACAATCTTCCTCAGGCCACAGGCCACATACTGGTCTGATTATAGGGTGTGATGTCCATATTATACTTGGGTTGTGTGCTTGTTTTTCATGACTTAACAAATATCCCATGTTTTTTTGTCATTGCAGGAGTTGTCATGGCTGTGGCAGCAATCTATGGTGTGTGTTGATACTGTCTGTATTATACTAATATCACAGTTGTAGTCAATGATTGCCTGCAATGTGTAGTCATTCAGGCAGTTGTTTGGACATGTATGTCATCTGTAATGTCCATCACTTAAATAAGGAACAGGAAGGGCCTAGCAGACAGCCCTGATGTATGGACCTGATCACTGGACCTGAGATATAAGCCCATTTCACATATTTCAACATAGTGAGATGCTACATATGTCTTACACTGATCTACTCATTTGGTGATATAGCTGTTTATGGCCACATCTGACTGTGTTGATTGAATACCTCAGTGTGGATTTGTGTCAAATGCCTTGACCTTGTCAAGTTAAACAAGAGGATAGTCCTCTTTCAGGACACCTATCAGATGTACCAGACATGATGTAGCATTAATGACTCACACATGTCTGTTGCACACAGCCGGGATATCATTAGTGTCCATTTAGAAAAGGTCCATGATGACATATTGGCCTACCTCACAGATGAGGAGATTCAGGATGTGTCTACACATGCATGCATCAGGTGTTGCCCCCCAACAGATGGATGCATGTTGATATACACTGTTCTATGGGAACATAGCACTTGTGGTGGGTGTGTTGTCCCCCCTACAACTCACATGGATGCATGTTGAAAACACCATTCTACAGCAACATAGTCTGTGTGGAGGGTGTATTGAAGTATGTATTCAACCATATCAGGGAGGCGTAGGTGCTGCATCAAGCGACAGGTGATCTGTGATGTTGTCACAGCCCATTGATTCTGTGTGAGAGGCCTAGATGAAGGTAAGACATTGCGTACTGCATATTGTGATATGGCCTAGGGTTTTGACACAATACCCCACACAGGTATTATTAAGAAACTGTCACAACTGGGGATTGACCCTTACATCAGTAAATGGGTAACCAATTGGCTCACCAACAGAACATATACTGTGAAAGTTGATGAATCAACCTGTACCAGTAGAGCTGTAACCACTGGTGTACCCATGGATCTGTGCTTGGCTCTTTACTGTTTTGATTCTATTTCTCAACAGTTCATGGTAAATTATATGGCCTTTCTTACCAAGTTTGCTGATTCTTGCATACTGGGTGCAAACTGAGTCCATGAATGATGATGCTCAGTGTGTATAGGCAGAAATCCTCTCAAAGTTAGGGCTTAAATACTAGAAGATAAAACCTTAAACAACTTTTTTTAAAAAAAGCTCAAAAGAACCAATGAGTGCTTACTCCATTCCCTAGACCACCCAACTCCCACCAGCCAGTAGCCAATCAACACAATCCTGCCACAACAGTAAAGAAAGGCTTCTGCTAATTCAAGATGGCATGGTCATGTTCTCAGAACAACCACTGCTAAAACAAACATGCCTAGAGACAGCAAATCTGAACTGGGACAATACTAAATCGACTAGCCTACACTGTTTTAGATAGTAAACACTACAGAAATGTTTATCACAGCAGAAGAACAGCAGTGAGACACAAAATGAAAGTTTTAAACAGATAAAGGAGCAAGGAGACTCTACAGAATGATTTTAACTGCAAACAAATCAGTTATATGATGCACTCCTTGGCAGGAAATCAGAACAAATAGGTGCTTAACAAGTATAGAAAATATCAGGTCCTGTAAGATAGACAGTTTTAGTTTAACTGTGCAGATTAGTTAATAGCAATAGAATATAGTAAAACATATGCAGCAGGCAATACAAAGTGCTATATATAAATTGCTAGAAGAAATAACTAGTGAAAATAAGCAAAAAAAAAAAAAAACAGGATACTTATTATTATATATCTCAGATCAGAGTTGTAGTCAATGCCCCTCCTCCACTCGGCTCAGTGTGTATTTTGCATAACTTCTTCCAGGACCATCTGTCTTGCAGAGGGTAACCTCTTCTGCAGATGATAAGCCAAACATTTTTATGTCACTACTGATGAGCAATTTAAAGAAATATGTTAGTGTGTGATGTTGATGTCAGTACTGTTGTGTATATTGCTGTACTGTCTAATAGTGGCAGCACTGTTATTTTGTTAGCATATATTGGAGTAAAGTAGTTTAGGTAATAATTGCTACTGTTTTTGTTGCTCTTTATAACTGGTGACCCTGACAGTGGAAGTGTGGGACTTCTACCACCAGATGTCAGTGTATCAGCAGACTCTGAAGATGATGGTGGCCAAACAGAGGCACAGTCAGGGGATATAAAGGTTGAATCTGACACTGACGTTGACATACAGCCATCCAATGCAATTCCATCAGACACAGCCAGTAGGCCAGCGCATACCCATGGCAGTGAGCCCTCAGATATTGGACAGGTGAAAGGAGAAGTCATTGATCACGGAAGTTTAGTTACTATGAATTCAGTGCCTCTTGACTCTGGCCATAGCCAAAGTGTGGGATAGTTGCACACAGGAGGGTTGCTAGTGGTGCTTGGAGGAGGCCTGCTGTCCCTCCTTCTCCTGAACCAGGTGTCTCTTCCTGTACCACTCAGTGTGTGATTAGGACCATAATGGTGGCACAGGCACATTCCGATAGGTGCTCCAGAGAAATGTTTAGGGTTGCAGATGTGGCATATGTTGGCATGCGTGACTGCCTCCACCATGTTGCCAATTCAATGGATTGGATGAATGAAATGTGCAACAAGAGATGTCTGTGATGGAATAAGTGGTGTCTGTGAAGGAACATCTGCTAGGAGTGGAATGGCATCCTTGTGGGCATAGGTCAGCCACATCATCTGCTGTTAGCCAACATGGCCATGCATGATCAGGGTCCCATAGTGGCAGTGCATCTACTGCTCTGTCAGTGGGTGAGCTGTCCACACCTAGACATGGCAGGCCATGAGGTCCTATTCCTGGGTGTCCTCATGAAGGGAGCTCATCCAACAGATGTCAGTAACTTTCAGGTAGCGGCATTGCATCTGACCGTGGGAGTGGATGTGCCAGGCAACTCCTGGCCATGCCAGTTCTCGTAGATGCAGATGACAAAGATGAACTGCCACCTCTACCATAGACGGCTCACACATGTCCAATATATGAAGACATAGAGCTAGCACAGACACTCAAACACCAATTTCTCGTAGAGGACCCATACAGAAACACACATAACTGGTGCATGGTTTAGCCGTGCAGCTTAAAACTCATTTTGTCTCACTGGTCATTTTTTGATTAATCCAAATGTCTGCCTGCTTTTCTTTCTTACACATACACATTCACCGACCTTTTGTGTCAGCCTAGACTTCCTGCCCCCAACACAACACCCTGTGCAAGTGACGATAACTGTGCCATATCCCTGTTTTGTATATTTTGGATTCATGGATACATAAGCTTTGTGTCTGATGCTCAGGGTGTATAACTGACTTAGAGCTTAGTATAGCTGCATTTGTGATGTTGAACTGATTATTGTACTATTGGCTTATATTGGCCTTAGAAAGTTAAACAGTTGATAGCATCAGCATTTCCCAACTTTATTGTGAATGGTCTTATGAGGGTTGTGAAGTCTAAAAGTGCAATGTGCATCATTACTTTCTAACTTCTGTCTTTATTGATTTTCCAGTACAAACATATGGTGCTAAACTGAGGGCATGCAGTGATCATCAGTACTTTTCAGAGGTATGACTGTGTGAATCTTTGATACCTGAGGGCTACTACTTAATAATGGACCCATATAAGTCAAATAAATCTCTCTTCTCTCAAATTAACTCATTCACTCCAGAGGAGTTCAGGAAGTTTTCACTGTAACATGCAAGGGTTGGAGCCCAAGTCTTTTGACAGGATCAAATTATGTCCTCACATTTCAAACAATTGTTCATATCTCTGGAACCATAAGGGTTATGAAAGAAGTATAAATAGCAAACTCTTCAGCACACACTATTTTATGGTTGCAGTATTCATTAGGTTCTAGCTCTTAAACTGGATTTTATAAGTCATAATAAACTCAGCAACTATTATGTTTGTAATATTTTGTAAACAACTTACAATAACTCAGCAATCAGTCAAGTTACATACCTACAGTCAGCAATATTTTATTCATCAAGCTGAGAGCTTTCATAAGAGGCTAAAGAGTTCTATCGGTGTTGCTAGATTGTTGAGATATGTAAAAAATGTGATAATTATATTTATATAAATTAATATCATAAAAACAACAGTAAATATCTCTTTACCTGCACTAGACAGAGGACAAATATTAATGTAATTGAGTTTGCCATTGTGTAAGCTTTAAGATGAAATCTTTTAAAACCTTGTACATTGGATGGTTTTGAAATGACTGATGCAAATATGAACAAGCAATACTTGACACCTAGAGGAGTCAGTACAAGTTAACTGCAGATGTATCTGGAGGCTTCACCCAGACTTAATGAGTTAAGATCATTTCCAAACAAATCTCCTACCTTTTACTTACTTACAGTACCAAGCAATTAAATACAAAGATACACCACTTGTTCATATTATAACACAATACACTCCAGGTTCAATACTTACCTTGTTAAATGCAGCAGTTGCAACCATTTTAGTTCAGGGCTGACTCTGTCTGATGCAAGCAGTACACAGCCAATACATGGGTAGGTAAAGGTTATGAGAGTTCCCTGGCATCAATGTTAGTACATGTATGTGCACAGGAGGTAGGGTTTAGGCCCTTAGGTAGTGAGTAAGTGTGCTATGTGTTGTCTCTTAGCCAATGCGAGGGCATATTGAGCATGCCTAGATCTGTCTACACCCATAGCAGCTGATGGTTCCTCATCTGACTCCTCATCTGCATGAGGTTGTGGTGATCTTGGCGTTGGTGGTGGAATGTGTGCTTCTTCCCTTTGTTGATCCTGCTGAAGCTGTTTTCTCAGGATGATGATGTGTAGCATGGCACATACTGTGAATATTTCAGTACATGTCCATGGATTGTATTGCAGGGCTCCCTCAGATGTATCTAGGTACTGGAACCCTGACTTCAGTAGCCCAAACACATGCTCTATGATATTTCTGGTTTGAGCGTGTGGCTCATTATGGCATTCTTCAGTGGGTGTGTGTACATTTCTAATGGGTGTCATCAGCCACAGTTCTAGTGCATAATCTGCATCTCACAGTAAATCAAACTGTAGGATATCCCGTTTAACAAACATCTGATAGAGTTGGGAGGTGTGCCAGATATGTGAAATGTGGTAACTGCCAGGTTTCCAACACACACATTCAAGATGATTCCCTTGGCATTACACACAACGTGGCAGTTAATAGAATGGAAGCCTTTACTATTTATATAGAGCCGACCCTGCTCCACTTGTTTTGCCTTAATTTCTATATGTGTCCTATCTATGGCACACAGTACTTCACAGTAGTGTGCTACATTGTAGAACTTCTGGATATTCATGGCCCTATATTCAGGAGTACAGGGAAAATAAATGTGGCCACTGGCATGCTGCAGCATAGCATTCAGGAATTGATGGAGGATTCCAGATGCTAATGCCTGTGATACCCTCAGACTGTCTTCTGTTGGTCTCTGAAAGGTACCTGTATCTAATATTATAAGTGCTACTAATACCTTTGTCTCCACTGGTATGGGCTCCCCTCTGTATACCCTCGCTTTGAGTTGAGGACTACAGAGTTTGCAGAGTTCCTATAGTGTATCTCTATCCAGCTTGTAGCACTCTACAATTTCCATATCATGCAAATTGTGATAAGATAAAAGGGGTCTGAAAACTCTTCTTCTTGGCCATGGTATATTAGCAGCAGAAGCAGCATAGACTTCAGTCTCTTGCACATACAAATGAATTAAAGCAGCAACAGCCCCTAACATTGTTTCTGTGTAACCTAGTTTCAGTGGTGCTATTCCAATAGGTTTTGTAATTCGCAGGATAAACTAGCACTGAGTCTACATGGTTGCTTTATAGCTTGTGATGAATTGCTCTTTTGTGTTGGATTGGTTGATTAACATGCAGTTCAGCTCCTTACGCTGTCATTAGCATGCCACAATGTTTACCATGTTTGTGTGGCAGTGCGCACTGCTTACTGAATCCAAAACAGTGCATAATGCGTACACTGTGTAAATGGAGAGTGTAGAATTTATTGAATCTGGCTGCTGGAGTAGCTTAGTATGGTAGTCTTTTGTCATAATAAAGGATTATCATCAACTGAAAACAAGCTGCAGAGGAAAATTATGTCCTATGTATATGTGTAGTGTGAAGCAGTACTTTTGTGTGTGTGCTTGTGTGTGTGTGTGTGTGTGTGTGTGTGTGTGTGTGTGTGTGTGTGTGTGTGTGTGTGTGTGTGTGTGTGTGTGTGTGTGTGTGTGTGTGTGTGTGTGTGTGTGTGTGTGTGTGTGTGTGTGTATGCATACGCGCATGTGTGTGTGTGTGTGTGTGTGTGTGTGTGTGTGTGTGTGTGTGTGTGTGTGTGTGTGTGTGTGTGTGTGTGTGTGAATATGTGATGTGAATATTTAAATGAAGCAACTGAATTAGGCTTAATGGGCTGATGGACTACTAAATGTTGAGAAATAAAACAGAAACAAACAAATGCAGCTACTGAAGTCAGCAGCTACTGAAGTCAGTGGTTGTAATTGCTGTGAGACGGAGACAGAGAAACACAGGATATGTTTCCTACAAGCAACAAGAGTGGTCAGATGCCTTAGGATTTAAACAGGTTAAGCCATCTCAAATAAAGTCACATCAGTGATGATGTTAGCAATATATGCTTCTACTAATAGTGAAATAAAAAGGTCAGTGTCCTGGCGACGATATTTCCTTACATGCATGTACACTGAGAATCATGTGAACATATTTTAATTTAGCAGGTGGACTTGGAGAAGGGGGAAATAAGCCTCAGACACATTGTTAAGTGTTGTATCTCTTTTTGAGAAAAACTGATATATTTGTAAATATACTGTCTAGTACAAATTCTAGGGAGACCAAGCTTTATTAAAATGCGGAAGTTTGTCAGAGAGTTGCTAATGCAACTGGCAAAGTAGTGTAAAATAAAAAAAAAACATACTGATTAATCAGTGAGAGAATGACAACTAAATGGAGATCAACATACAGTTCCGTATTATCCACTTACTTTAATAATTTAAATTTTAATAACTTTACTTAGTTTGTATGTTTATGCCAACAAAGAAGGGCAATTTGAGCACTATTTCTCCACTCATCTCATTTGGTTTGATTTATTCATATTCATTATTAGCATGAGATTTTTTTCGAAGTGTTACCAAATTTGGTGAAATTGATAGTCATTCACCTTATTCTATGTGATATGAGACACTGGAAATGTATAATTTGCCATCATATATTTTAAATAAAGTTATGTTATTATTTGTGGAGTTTATTTGCCCCAAAATAGATATACTTGGACAATTCAGTTGATACCTTCCTGCAATAGAAAAAATATATTTGATTTGGAGTTAAGTGAAAAAGATGATCTAATTAACTCAATGTGGGACAGTGAACCACTTACCACCTCTTACTATGTGGCTTTGTCTCACAGTATAATATTGCTCAAGGTTAAATTCTAGTTCAATGGCAGATCATAGTAAAATTCTGACTGGTTCACATTATCCTAAAGAGACTTGATGAGGATTGGGGAAGGAATCTGTTTGGACTTTGTAAAAATTGTATATAGAATTAGTGGTTTCAAGTACATGAGCAAAGCCCAAAAAATGAACCACAATGTCCAAAACTGTAGAATAGGTAGCTGAAGAAGTCAGTAAAATGCTACTGAAATAATGTTTATATAAAGTGCTTTCATGTATAGAAGAGATGAGTAAATACCATATCATTCAAAATCAACTTCAGTTTTACAAATTACAGTCCAGATTATGAAGAGAGAGGTTAACTACTCCAACAAATAATTACTAATCATTTTTTGGTGAGATTTGTGAACACAAAACTGGATAATGGAACACATGTTGACCTACTCTTTCATGCAGGCATGCTGGTAAGTTATGTATTAGAGAAGGCTAATACCCTACTGTCATATTAACATCCTTACGGTTATATACACACAGTGCTGCACTGTACTTAATGAGTGGGTCAATTAATGATGTAAAGAATACAAAGCAAACTGGGTTTGTGAATGTAACTGTCACATATAACAATCCCATTATTTTAACGCTTCTGCTCCAGTTATGGGAAATCAGCACTTGGACCACACATTCTGAGGTGGAGTTTAACTACAATAAATATGGTAGTATGTAATTTTAAACACATCATTTTTTTTATGTAAAAATATCTTTTGTTTTACATTAAACCAATTAAGAAGCCTTAACTTACTTCTGCTCAGATAAGACTTTTAAGCATTTCATCTTGACTGTGCTTACTTATATCCAGTTTTTTTTGTCTCTGTATCCTAACTTAGACTAAAAGTTATTACAATTAAGTTAACAGAAATACACTAGCTGCTCTAGCTAGCTCCCATCACATGGCAAACGTACAAACTCCGCAGTCCCTGCCTTTGGGATGTGCATGCACAGCCACAAGACCAAGCAGTATACTCCTTGTAGCATGAAACCCACTGCCAGGCAACAAGGCAAAGCTGTATCCCTCCATCCCACCATCCCTCATTCCCCCTAAAATCAGTGAGCAATCCCCCTTCCCACATCAAGTCATTCCAGTGCCTATGCTGCAAGTCATACTTGAGTCATCTGGAACATGGTAAGGGCTTTATTCCTCTGTGTCACAGAACTGGACCCTGTTTATGGATAATTGAACCACGCTGTGCATTAGACATTCACACATTTACCACACTACATTGGCAGTGGAGCTGATCATTGACATCACCAGGTGCACATGTGGCTATGCAGACAGTGACACATGTTTCTATACAGACCGTGCAGAGGCATATCAGAGAAGTGTGAGACTGATGATCTAGGTGATGGCTATTCTGTTTTATATGCAGTTTTCTCTCATGATGGGGTGGGGGTCATACTATGTGACTATGGCCTGATGTGGAGGCTGGAGTTCCAAGATGATTGCTATTCTACATGATACATAGTTTTCACCAGTGATGTATTCAAAGTGCCACTATATAACTATAGTTTGCAGATGCTACTCTAGCTTGTTACATTATAAGTAAGTAGTTTCACCTTATGGGGAAGGTGTGCAAATGCAGGACTCTGAACTGGATATGACCCACTCATGTGGTATTCTGTCAGTGTAAGGAAAGAGTTTTAGTTTCCCACAACAAGAGGTGGTGAAGCATAATAAATATACAAATGCAGACATGTACCATGTGATGGCTTTCTTATATGGCATTCTCAGGCTGGTGACATTCTTGACATCAAACTATACTGATTGTAAGTGCCATGACAGTCACACTAGCAACCCTTCATGTGCAGCTGGACATAGCAGCAGTATTCACTACTATGTACCTCATTATAGCAATAAATTACCATGACCTTGGATTCCATGTTCTCTCTGATGTCAAACAGCATACCAATTAGGTCCAGGCTGGAATAATTTGCAGTGGATTGAACCTGAGTGATACTGTGACATATCTGTTAATTTATCTAGAGTGCGGCCTGTGTGTCAGTGGCCACTTGTGAAACATGCACTGTTGGATATACCTACAAAGAAGCAAAATAGTAGGCATATGCACTTTAGATGTAGTGTGTACATATGCTACCACAGTCACAGAGAAAGCATCACTCATAGTTGTAGCCATGGGGGCATTCTTTCCCCAGTGAAGATCATGAGCAGTCACTCTGTACAGCCTTATACTCTTGTGCAGTTGTGACCTTACCTTTAGTATGTAATGAGGATTGATACTCACCCAAGATGAACACACACAGTGCCATTGCATCATCAGACTGTTACTCAGGTTGCTGTATCTCATCATCATCAGTAGCCACAATTCAGGTGCCCACATCAGCCTATCATCAGAGTAGCAGTGTTCTGCCATGTGAGTATAATCAAAAGACACACCGGTGTGAGCATGGGTAACTGTGCTAAACCCCCCCCCCTCCTGCACGACACACACTCAGAGAGTTCATGCAAGATGTAACTTAAAAAAACAAACATGGCTGTATCTAAAAATATATATATTTATATATATATATATATATATATATATATATATATATATATATATATATATATATATGGGTACATATCACTTCACCTAAAACTCATTTCACCAAAGCCAAATCCCCTAAAGTTCATTTCACCTAAAACTCATTTCACCTAAAACTCATTTCACTGACAAGTAATACAATAAAGCAAATCAAAGGTATATGTCCTTTTCCCCACTGCAGTGCTATCCTAGTGTTAGTATATATATTAAGGGGGGGTGGAGGGAGCAGCCACCATATGGGGGAGGATCATAGCCCCCCACTTATTTTTGTGTTATGTTGTCTGGTTTTGTGTTAGATTATTTGGTAAAAGACAACTAGGTGGGCGGCTACACCCCCTACACCCCTTAATGTGGGGGGCTGAGCCCCCCTTAATATATGTACTAAAACCAGGATTGCACGACAGTGGGAAAATAACATATACCTTTCAATTGCTTTAGAGTACTACTTGTCAGTGAAATGAGTTTTAGCTGAAATGAGTTTTAGGCGAAATGAACTTTAGGTGATTTGGTCTTGCTGAAATGAGTTTAGATGAAATGAGTTTTAGGTGAAGTGATACATACCCATATATATATCTATATATATATATATCTATATATATATATATATATATATATATATATATATATATATATATATATATATATCTGTAGGCAGCAGTTGTTACAGTCAGTCTATGATATTAATGCGCAGTGGAACTATACAGAAATCTTGTGTAAGAAGTGCTAGCCAGGTGGATCATACTTCAAAGCAAAATTTGTGTGGGTCCTTCCTAATGCCAGTGCCCACTCCTACAGCAATAATCTCACAATCAGTGTATCCCTGCAGGGAAATCAAAACCTCTTCTGTTTCTATCAACCTATTAGTCCAAGTGGGCCCCTTTCTCTGATCAACCACTGAGCTGGTAGGGAAAATTTTTTTAAACTGGCATGGTGTAGCATTTTCCTGAT